>NC_056742.1:177538637-177761137 GCF_019279795.1 Protopterus annectens | reverse complement strand
GATTTGGCTAGACAGATAAATTCACTAGTAAAAAGAGAGTAGTTTTGCATTTCCAGTTTTTAGCAATACCTAGGACAGACCAAAGGCGGTATTTGTGATACTGGAATAAGGAAAGCAGGCACTGCATTTTAACTGAAACAGGTGCCATGTAATACTCAGATAGATACATTGTTTTGCTCTATGGGTGTAGCAGCAGTACAGTAACACCCTTACTGGCTTATTGTTTTAGCTGTGAGAATAAGGGCACGAAACCAGTGTAACTATGGCACATTATTTTATTTATTAAGTTTTGATATTGCAATCATATACATTTTATATATTTCAAGACTGGCAAGAACTATTAATAAAGATAAAACAACATTTACATTTTTTTAAGGATAAGGCCAGAATTTTCAAAAGCCATATATTTTTTTTTTTTTTTTTTTTTTAAGAAACTTTTTATTAATTTAACTTATTTACAGTATATGCACAGCAAGGAAGAACTTCAACATCACATACAACAATGTTAGGAATACCTTGAATTATCAAGGTAATCTTATATAATTAATACATTAAGAGTCTTGGTACTTTTATAGCAGCATTTCAAGGGTATCCTAAACACTAAAAGTCTTAGTATGATTTATAGATCTTATTCTGATCACTTATTTTTCAAAAGCCAAATTTCAAAGCACAAGTAATCTAATTTTATTTTTAGCTTTATAACTCTTAACTTCTTTTTCAGGAATCCATAACAAACTGGACATACGACTTATGTAAATCATTTTCTACTAATCTATTAAAAGCATCAACAAGAGGGTGGGAATTAGGAATATACAAATTTGGCTTTTTAAAATGAAAACCATCATCACATGTAGTATTACCAAATTCTTCAGCAGAACATTTCTACTAAAAAGTTTAACATCAAGTATAGTATCAGTCAAATCACTTTTACATGTAGGGATAAAGGAAAGTCCTTTCTCCAAAACATATCTATCTTCTTTAGTCAGGACCCATTTTGAAATATTCCAAATTAGTGTGTCCCTACACGGTTCCACGTCTTTTTCAATGTTTGGCCCGGGTTCCTTTCTACTGACAACTTTCGTTTCTGCTGACCCCACTCATGGACTGAGTCCTGCCTCCTCCTGCCTCCTCTGTACTCCCCATTTATGGGTAAAGGAAAAGAAGGAGAGGTATTACCATTGTAGACTTAAGGTCCATGTTAGGAGGAGGAGCCACAGTTGGAGTTATACATATCACCTCACTCTGTAACCTTTAGAGACCCTCAGTAATAAATGAAAACCCCCCACTTATGTTTTTGTATACATATATATATTAATATTATATTTTATGTATATATATTTTTATGTATATATATATATATATATATATATATATATATATATATATATATATATATATATATATATGTGTGTGTGTGTGTGTGTGTGTGTGTGTGTGTTTAAAGGATTGTGTTTTTTTAAGGATAATTTATTGATTAATGAGCTCTTTATTCTGATTGGTTTAGGGTTTGAATTTATGTGAGCAGTGTGTGGCATGATTTACATGGTCTGAAGAAGCTATTTGGTGAAAGCACTTACCTCTGTATCACTGCTGTACTACTGTTTTTTTTATTAAAACACATTTCTAATTTTATTTTATGGTCCTCCTATGCCTTGGTTTGCTCCGCTGCTTTTATAACTTCGTTGGTGTTGCTGTTATTTTTTTGTCTAAACTTAAGCAATATAAACAAAGTAAGATGTTGTCCATGGCTGTGATTTGTTTGCACCGAGTACACTTTCCAAGTCATGAAGCCACAGTGGCAAATCTGGGAAAATAAAATGATTAACTGCAAAGAAAAAGGTTAAAATCTCTATAAAAATTAATCTCTTCTCAGAACCCATTAGCAGGTTGGAAAAAAGCACAAGCAACTAACATACTTTTGGAATGATATTTGGAACTTTCACCAGACTTGGCAAGAAAGAACTGGAGGACAAGCTCACATCTCTACTTTTTCTAGTGGTCAGATGTGGCTCAAAGGGCAAAGTTGAGTTGTACTAGAAGAAACAAATTTAGTGAGCTATCTGGTTGCTGAGAGGCAAAAGTTCTAAATAGACAAGATGTGGTGTGTGTGTGTGTGTGTGTGTGTGTGTGTGTGTGTGTGTGTGTGTGTGTGTGTGATAACCAAGCAGTTTGAGTATTCAGATTTTCAAACATTCTGATGGTTGGCAAAAGCAGTTGAATGCTGCTTTGATTACAGAATGCCAGCATTACTTTATAGAGGTTGCTATACAGCTGGAAGTGGATATATTCCCTTTTTCCCTTTTCCACTGTTTTGCAGTCTCAGAGTTAGCATATATTAATTGCAGGGGATGCTCCCACATGAGAGCTAGAGGGGGAGATTGCCCATAAAAAAACCTAGGTTACTCAATATTTTAGTTTCAACCTAAAATAATCAATGTTAGGTGTTTCATGGAGTTTATCTTTTGCAGACCTGCTCCTAACACATACGTGTGTGTGTGTGTGTGTGTGTGTGTGTGTGTGTGTGTGTGTGTGTGTGAGGGAGACAGAGAGTGAGTGAGTGTGAGAGAGTGTGTCTGTAAGAAAGAGAGTCTGTGCAAGAGTATGTGTGTAAATGCATATGTGTATATGTGTGTGTGTGTGTGTGTGTGTGTGTGTGTGTGTGTGTGTGTGTGTGGGTAAGGCAGAAATTCAAAGGCACAGAAGAGCTCTACTTTGTGGTACTGAGGAGCTTGTATTATCCTTTAGTAAGTTCTAATTATTTGATTTGTTCATACAATAAGATGGGAGCATTTTTGCACGTAAGTTATGGAGTTAGCTGACTGATCAACTGCATAGGCATGTGCATCTAAGTTTATACATATATTTGAGCACAATATTATTTATCACACTTACAAAATATGCCTCACATTTAATCTAAAAATAACACTGAACTTATCTTTAATTAAAAAACTATAACATCAAAAAATAAAACAATAAAGAAAACACTTTTCTTTTCTGATCTGTTAAAATAAAAAAAACAGCATTTACTATGATACATAATTTGTCTGCATAGTGGTACTGTTAGGGAAAGTGTGTTTACTACTCTAATGTGTAGGGTTGGGATTAGAGGCAAACGTAGGAATAGGTTAGGGGTTAGCAAAAATGAATAAAGTGGTAGAGTAACCCCCAACCCTACACATTAGGATACTAAACACCTTTTCCCTAATAATAACACAAACTGACACTCACATACATACACACACACACATACATACACACACACACACACACACACACACACACACACACACACACCTCTCTAAATGCAAACACAACATACATATATCCCATTCTATAGTCCTTACTCTAGCCCTAACCTGCAAATACTCATGCTTGCATATACACACACACACACACACACACACACACGTACACACACACACACACACACACACACACACACACACTCACTCAACCCCAATGACAAAATCTTCATGACAAATGAAAGTTTCATTACTACCTACTCCCAATGACTTTACAAGCAAAGATCCAATATTTGACTGCTCAGTTACACCATGTGATACAATATATATATATATATATATATATATATATATATATATATAGATAGTTCCACTTTATAATCCACTTTATAATCTCAAAAATCTGAAATCTCGAATTTCAGTATCTTGAGACCATAAAGTTGAACACTTGAAATCCTGAAACCCCAAAACAGCGAAACACAAAATCGCGAACATAAACACACCATACACCACACAACACATACACCATCCTAGCCACACTACAACAAGCAAACAAAACACACACAAACACAAAAACACAAATCAATAAACTTACACCACATATAAGCCCCTCTGTGCCCCCCACACCCCCTGCTTTTATATACTAACTTCAAGATCGCATCAAACAGAAAAAGACAGCAAACTCACCACTAGACACTCTACAGTACTCTCGCACACACACATCACAAATATACAAACACCACCACTTTCAACACTTAAACACTCATACTTTTACCTGCCTACCCTAACCCACACATAAAACTTCCAAACACACTAACATACACTCAAACAAATACCTAAAACCCTAACAAAATACTCACTTACCTTACATACCAGCCAAATCCACACGCTAAACTGTACGTGCTGCACGCACTACATCCAGAGACAAATACCGGAAAACCATAACCGTGAATTCAGCGTTTCCAGATTCGGGGTTATGGAGTTTTGTGATTTTAAAAATTCGACTTTATGGTCTCGAGATACTGAAATTCGAGATTTCAGTATTTTAAGATTATAAAGTGGAACTATATATATATATATATATATATATATATATATATACACACACACACACACACACACACACACACACACACACACACACACACACACACACACACACACACACACACATATACATACACACACACACACACACACACACACACACACACACATACATACATGTTTGCATGTGTGTGTGTATGTATGTATCGATGTAGACAGATTATATACATATATAAACAGATTATTGTAGTCTGGTGCAATTTTTTCAGTCTTAGGGTGCAGGATGTCTCCTGTCCATAAGAAAAAACATTAAACCACAAGGAAAACTGGTACTTTGTGAGCAATGAAGTTACTGACTGGAACTCCAAAAAATGAGGTACTTGATTCTGGCTAAATTAGTCAAATTGTGAAAAGCAGTCAGTTTTCATGACTGGTAAAGTTGGTTGACATGAAAGCTGATTGACTTTGGTGCGAAATTGCAATAATACAGTGGTTGGAGAATATACCCTTTCCCCAGTATTGTATAATCATGAAATTTATATATTTAATTAACAGGTGGTCTGGGGGTCCAGAACTCCCATGAAGGTGCAGGAAGGGGGCTTCTCTTCATGGAAATCATGGTTTTGGTGTTGCATGTGCTGAGGTTGCGTGTCTGAGCATATGCACTGGATCACTAATGTTTTTTTCGACCTTACTTGTCAACATTTAGGTTGTCAATCTACTGAAGTTTTGATTAGCTTCAGTAGATGTGTGTGTGTGTGTGTGTGTGTGTGTGTGTGTGTGTGTGTGTGTGTGTGTGTGTGTGTGTGTGTGTGTGTGTGTCTGCATGAGCGTGAGTGTGTATGTGTGTCTCTGTGTGTGTGTATTATATATACACATACATACATACACACACACACACACACACACACACACACACATAAATATACATACTGATAGTTAAATGGTGTGTGAGAATGATGTTTTAATCAACTCCTGTTTCATTGATCTCAAAACAGTGGAAATCCATATAATCAAATATCTAGTAAAACTAAATAAAATTAATATTATCACTCATACAAATGGTGCTGCGGTAGCATTGTCGCCTCATAGCAAAACGTTGTCACGTTCGATTCTCAGCTAGAGCGTCTTCTGTGTGGAGGCATGCGTGAATGGACGTGCCTTCGTTGAAGGTTGTGCATCAAGGCTGGTAACTCAGCATGTAAAAATCCACTACCAAACATTATCGGACCGGAGTTCTGCTATGGCAACCCCTAATGTTTCAGGATAAGCCGAAAGACACAACAGCAACAACAAAAAATCACTCATACAAATACAGCCACATCCACAGGCATACATTATATATATTGTAATGCATGTACATATGCATGTATGCATGTACGATCAGTGCAGTTTTATCTGCAGTGATGAACAGAGTAAGATGTAAGCTCTTCCTGAGAAAAAAGTATTACAGTCTCTCATATTATGGATGAGGAGTAATGTCTCATGCTGATATTTAAGTGCCTCAGGACAGTCTTGCACATCACCATCTGGAGTCCTTGACAAAAATCTTAGACCTGTTTAAAGTCTCCAGAGTTGTCATCTTCGTTGAGACAAGCTTCTTAGATCCCTTGTTATAAACAGAGTTTCTCTCTGTATACAGAAGACAACTTCTCTGTGATAGTCAGGGCTAGATCCTTACCTTTATGCACAAAAAATGGACAACACTCCAACAGAATCATCTCCAGCTAGTACATCAAGACTTTTATCTGCTTTAAAGCAAAATTTTTACTTTCTTTACACATTCAGAGAAATTGCTTCTTATTCACAATGACAGTTATAGTTTCACATACTATACACAGCACTGTTTACAATAGTTTCACTTAAGTGAATATTTTACTTGGCAAGAGCCGGTATATATATATATATATATATATATATATATATATATATATGTATCTGTATATCTATCCATATATACATATGTATATATATATATATATATATATATATATATATATATATATATATATATAAACACACACACACACACACACATATATGTTGCTGACATTTGGATGGTTAATCAGCATTTGTGTCAGGCTCCAACCCAACAATCCCATTTCATTGCGTCCTGGGCTACTGAAAGCACATAGAGGGGGGAGGAGCACTTTTCCTACAGGAAGTACCCAAGTTTTAATTACATGATTTCCAATGTTTTTTTTTTTTTCTTCACTAAGCTGTAAACTGATTATGCATAACAAAACAGACAGAAAAACACATGCACTCCTATATACAAGCACACACATATATAATCTGTGTACTGCATTTGAAAGGACAGCAGCTGTGACAAGGGAATGCCAAAGTAAACACAGTCAGTCATGCCAAACTAAGATGCAGATTTGTAATTATACATCCACATCAGTCACAGCCCAAAATACTTAATGAGTCATGAGATTTCTTGTGCACTGCTACTACAGCTGATTTCATGTTGATGTTGAACAGTGAGTGTTATCCGTTGCATTGCATTAATAGATGACGATTTAAGGATCAAAATGTCAGCAGTAAACTCCCAGGCCACAAAGTGTTTTCCAATAGCAATGGACTGCTACAGCAACTTTATGTGAAAAAGCTAATTCATGCTGGACTCACATTTCTGCATGAACAGCTGGCAAAACTAAATACTTAATGACCTGTAAAAACACTAAACAAACATTGGGCCGGATTTACGAAGGCTTGCACGGAGTCTTAGAGTAGGGTAAGACTCCATGCAGCCAACATGTCCGCCAAGCGATCCAGGAACAGCCGGTAGGGGCGTGCATCTGAGATCTCTAAACTAGTCCTACACGGACAGGGCTGGGATATGCAAATTACCTCAATTGCAGGCGAAAGCTATGCAAATGAGGTAAATTTGCGATCCAGGAAACCCAAAACTGTCGGAGTAGGAGTAGTGTTACTTGCAGAAACGTACTCAGTTGATAACTGAGTACGGTTCTGCAAATAGCAAAACTGAGCAGTGTCAGCTGGAAATAAAGCATGAATGTACAGGAGGAAGCATGCCAATGGCCAAAAATATGGCCATTGGCAATGGGAAGGGATGCAAATTAAAAATAAAATAACTTTTTTTTTTTATCCCGATCTCCGGTGTTTAACCATAGCACAGCGCTGCGCAAACACGCTGCCCCCTGAAAAGCAGAAAATTAATAATTAAGATCCAGAAATGTGGATTTGATAGCTAAAAAGAATTTACAATGCAAGGGAATGGCAGGCTGAAGACAGCATGGCCACCGAGTAGAGGTTGCTAAGGGGGGAAGCTCAGTCTAAGAGATGTAACTAAGAATTAGTAGGCAATCCTATGCAAATGAGAGTTAGGATAGTAGTTTACATAGCAAATGAGCACAGTCAGTGGAGTGTAGGAGTAGGATAAGGGGAGTAACAGAGTAGAAGATAGGTGACATCATGAGGGGGGTATGTATGAAAGGAGTGAAGCTCATTGGAGCAGAGTGTCATGTGTCAGCTTACATTCACATAATAGTGAAAGAGGTGTGTCAACAGGTAGGCCAGGTAAAGTCAAGAAATCGAAGGTGTATGCTGTGGATAACACCAAAGTTTCTTGCTGAGTGTGCATGCGCGCGTGTGCGCACAAGTAAACCCGAGTAAGACAGTGTGCGTGCGTGTAACCATTTGTGCGCGCGTGTAGGCTTGAGTAAGCATATGTAAGGCTGTGTAAACAGTTGTAAGTGTGTTTGCACCGGTGTGCACGCGTTTTAACAAGAATAAGCAAGTTTTAGTCCATGTAAGCATGTGGGCATGCGTGTTAGCTGCTGTGCGCGTGTTTGCGCTTGTGTGCGCGGCGCTCCCCCCCACTGAGGAAACAGAAAGGAAAAAGGAAGCACACCAAATAGTGGAAGTTACCAGGGAGTACTAGCAGAGCTAGCAGGTGAAAACAATCAGAACAGGCAATTACCCAGGTAGAACACTAGCCCAACCCAGCCCAGCACTTAAAACTCTGCAAACAACAGTCCATTATGTTTCTCTTAGGAGACACTGCAACACTGCAGTAAGCTAATAGAAGTGAAAACTGAAAAAGCTTCACTGAGACAAAAAATATTAGGGACTGCCATTGCTGTTATAAGGTGACATATGCAACATGCTGAGGGTGGTGATAATGCAAATGCTGCTGGACAACCCACAGTGAGGAGACGGAGAAGAGTGTACAGGCCCAGGATTACCTACCAGGGGCTACATGAGCTGGAGATAGTGGAGCGCTATAGAGTGGAGAGAGACCTCTTGCAGCAAATTGTTGAGCTGTGCAGGCCATGCCTCACACACAGAACCAACAGAGGGGAACCCATCCCAGTGGAAACTAAGGTATGTGTTGGCCTAAGAATATTAGCAACAGGTACCTTCCAGAGACCAACTGGTGATATGATGGGGATATCACAGGCATCAGCATCCAGGGTACTGCACCAGTTCCTGGATGCCATGTCAGCACATGTCGGTGATCATGTATATTTTTCCAGTTCCCGTGAGGTATTGGCTAGCAATATGCGTCTCTTCCAGCAAATAGCAGAATACCCTGAGGTAGTGGGTGCAATAGACTGCACGCACATATGCATCAAAGCACCAGCCGGTGAGCAGGATAGGGTCTACTTCAACCGCAAGGGCTTCCCCTCCATCAACTGCCAGGTCGTGTGTGATGCCCAGGGCATAATACTGAATGTGTGTGCTGGCTGCCCTGGAAGCTACCATGATTCCCATATCTGGCAGCTGACGCAGCTGTACCAGACATTTGCCAATGGGGACATCCCACATGGTCACCTAGCAGGGGATGCTGGCTATGCACTGGAGCCGTGGCTGATGACACCCATCAGAAATGCACACACACCTGAACAGAAATGCTATAATGAGGTACACGCACAAACACGAAATGTAATCGAGCATGTGTTTGGGCTGCTCAAGTCATGGTTCCGGTGCCTGGACACATCTGGTGGAGCCTTGCAGTACTCATCAACTACATGTACCCAAATTGTCATGGTATGTGCTATGCTACATAATATGATCCTGCGAAAACAACTGCAGCAGGACCAGCATAGGCCTGGGCCAAACAGCCCCCCACCATTCCCAAGGCCATCACAGGCAGAGTGTGACTTGGAGGAGGAACAACCTGAGCCTTCCCCAGTAGGCAGAAGGAGGCATGCCCAGTATGCTTTGGCCTTGGCAAAGAGACAGCACATCGCACATACACTGGCTCAGTAGGAACTCTGGAAATGATACCTCTCTCTGACTCGCACATATAGTAAAAGGGATGCCTACATTGACACCTGCTTTCAAACATGTATAGGGAGTGTAGTATGTGCATCCGACATAGGCAGCCCTGCATCAACACCTGAGGCATGATTGCCATGTGTTAAGCAATATAAAGCAGTGCTAAACAGCATTTACCATCATGAAGTATATGTAAACAAAATCGCACACACCAACTACTACAAATGTGGTCAATGTAGAGTAATACTGGCCAATGTCCAGCAATGATGGTTAATATTGAGCAATGTTGGACAAGCTGGGTCTAGGTAGGGCATAGTTGAACAAAAGCCAACATGCTCATATTTGCTCCACTGGCCTCTAAGCAGTCTGGTCTGCTCAGTATGAAAATATAAGCGGCAATGGGACTCAAACCCAGGATACTGTGCCCTACTGTCATAGTACTGAACCACTAAGCCATGACAGCATTGCAGTGGTTAGCCTGTATGAAGAAATGTCGATAAGTCTATGCAAAGTATTTCATGGAAACCCTGCAGGCACAGCATAATCCCTGTCAAGTTATGACACAAAGTTGAGTCCTGCAGTAAGAATAGAACCTGACTTTCAACACACACAATGTTAATATTGGACATGTAGACATACATCAGCAAATGTAGTGGACCTCAGACAGCAACATACTGAAAGGTCGCACTGGGCATGCTCACACACTTGAATACATGAAACAAATGTCAGGCAACAGAACACTGACAGTCTGAACTGGGCATGCTCACACACTTAGGCCATGTTGGAGTACAGCATTGGGCCACACATAGCAGGCAGTTGCATGTGTTAACCCAGGAACCTCTCACTACCCAGCAATCTGCCCTGTGCACACACTGATATGACAACAGACACGTAAATAACAGATTGGAACCCTGCCATAAGCAAATATGTTCTGCAGATACCTAAGCGGTTCATAGAAAGTGTGAAAGAAAAGATGATAAAAACCTGCAAACAGTATCAGCAATAAACATTGTGCATCATGAAAATTATCATAGGTTCAGAGGTTGATACTAGGCTATCTGCCCTAGGGCATGTACAAGCATAGCCAGAGTGTGTTTGGCTTCTGCAACCCAGTCTAATCAGAACACTGTGCCTCTGAATAGTAGGTCACACAAGATAGCCCATTGCGCCTCAGCCTAGCAGGGACCCAGAAGATATACCATGGGTAAACATGTGATCATCCATCCACATGTCAAGATGTCACCTGTAGGTGGTCAGTGGGTGGCTCTGCCTATGCAAAACCGGGACTACAGTCCGGAGTGAGTGGAGGCTTTCTGATAATAATCTGTCCCCCCCAGCATGTCCTTTTAACATCAGTGCTGAGGTATATGTCCCTGGAGTGTGTAGCTCCAAGGGAGTCGGATATCCTGAGGTGGAGCATGTCCAGTAAGTCTGGGTCAGATACTGCCTGCAACTACAGGCACACAACACATCCGTGTAGGTGGTAAGTGACTGAGTATAGCTGGAGTTACTGTATCGGATCTGTGCAGGGCATCTGTGTGAGTCCCTACATCTGCTCGATGAGTAACATTTGTGGCCATTACAGTTGCTGCAGGTGTCAGGTAAGGTACATCCCAAATGTGGCATAGTAACCAAGCATGGTCGTGAAGAGTATAGGGGCACAATGACCACACGTGATCAACATGTAAAACCATGTGGGATATGGTGGGCTATGTAGACGTACTGTCTAACCACTATGGCAATAGGATTGTCAAAGGCGAGGGTACGAACAGGTTGTGTCCCCAAAACCGTAACAACCACTACTGTACGTAACGGATTACAACCTATGTGGTAATGTGTGGGCATTTTGTCATCCTCAAAGGGGATGACTATGCAACTAATGGCATGTAGACATGGGCCATGGCTCAGGCACCATTCAACCTATCTCTGTGAGACCCTGTATGAGTATGCATGTGCCAGCAGGAGAGCTGATTATGGCACCCAGTTTGCAGTCATCTGCGAACATGGGCAGCCATAATCCTCCTGTGATAGCCTGTACACCACACAAATATATACTGAACAAGAGAGGTCCCAGGACTGAGCCTTGTGGGATGCCATGTGTAATTGGTGTATAGTCAGACATGGCACCTGCAACACTGAGCATGTGGGTGCTATCCCTGATCCAGGTAGCAATCCATCGTGTCAGATATGTGTCGATATTGATGCTGGGGAGCCTATGCATAATGGCCGAGCGGGGTATTGTGTTGAAGGGTTGTGCAAGGTCCAGGCAGGCTGTGTGGACAACTGCCCCAACAATGATGGACCTGGTAACTGTTGAAAGAATATGAACAGGTCCAACAGGCAAGATCTGCCCACAACAATGCTGTAATGTGTAGGACCCAGTGTCTGTAGGTTTCCCATGTCTATGTGCATGAGTCCCATTACAATACACCCCATAGCTTTGCAGAACAGGCTAATTAGCCTTTTAGGCCAATAATGCCTGTGGTCTGTTGTGGCAGTATTCAGTGGAGCAGGACCACTATCGCTGTACGCCATTCCGTGGGTACATATGCTGCAGTAACTCTTATGTAGAACAGTGACGTAATGTGAGTGTTATGTCTGTCATGAAGGCTGTGTACGACACAGGCTGGGACACTGTCTGGTCCCACTGATGCTGTGTTGTCCGCTGTGGGGAGGGCAGCACTCACCTGTTTACTCGTGATGTCTGGGAGGTTACACTCTGTTGGTATGGACAGTACCACCTTAGGGGGGATGTGGGGGACACAGCTGCACTGAACCTGTTTGCCAGGATGATGGCAATGTCAGTGGGTTCAGGGAATGTTTAATCAGTATACAGTAACACACAGCATATCAGAGAGTGTCCAGCCAGGTACCCGAATCGACTGAAGAAGGCCTTGTGAGTGTCCTACGTGTCTGCTGCAATTGTCCGTTAGAAGCGTGCCTGACATAATTACCCAAGTGATTGTAGCTGTCTGCTAGTACAGATCACAAATGCCTTCCCTGTCTGGGATTGTGCTCTATCATGTAGTAGCTTCCTCCATTTGTTGTAAAGCATATGAATGGCTGGGGTCTATCACACAGGTCCACTGCCATTGCAGGAATGAGTCCAGTTGTTATTTTGGATGTAACGATCCATGCGGTCCACTAGGTGTCCATAGAATGTGTATGTAAAGGATACAGCAGTCTGAGCCATAATTACCACTGACCCGGGGTCTCTGAAGGATACCACCGTGGTTTGGAGGAGTGTGACGTTTTCCTATGGGAAGTTCACCAACATTACCCAAGAAGGGTGTCGGGATGGGATATGGATGTCCAGTGAGATAAAGTATGTTCTGCCCTTAGCAATGAGGGGTATATCGCAGGTGTGGAACATAGAGTCCCCATTTCAGTGATGATCATGTCCGATATGTTGTCCCCTCGTGTGGGTGTGGTGACCGGTTGTGCCATAGCATAGGAGTGTAGAAATAGTAGCAACTGTTGGTCGAGGGTGTTGTGGCCTGAGTACTATCCACAGTCAATGTGTGGGTATTTGACGTCACCCAATATAATGGTGTTTGGGGAGACCTTCATATTGTCCAATGTTCCCAGGAAAGCTGAGTGGGGTTGCTGAGTTGGGGAGTGTGGTCTGTAGCAGGCAACAAACCAAAAGGTCAATTTGCACAATGTTAGGTGCATATGTATGGTCTGTGATGCTTTGTGCAGTGCTACCAACCCGGAGGTATGTGTATCTGTGATGTATATGGATACACCCCCTATTTGTGTTGGCCATTCCGAGTTATGTGGTCAGAAAGCATGGTACGAAATACAACCTGGTAGTGCTGGTGTGCACGTGGGAGCCTGAACCATGTGTCTGTTAGTGCACAGATATTGCTATCCTCCATACTGAGGCGATTCCTGAGTGGGTGCAATTTGAGGGTAATACATCAGGTGTTGAGCAGCATTACCCTCAGTGTCGTGTACTCTGTAATGTCTATGGAGGTGGTTCTGTCCTTTGAGCCCCGCTTAAATAAGGCACTATGGTGGCAGCAAGTGCCCTAGCCAGTATTCAAAGGTCCAAGGGTGACAGGTGCAAGCTGTCCATAGGGAAGCTACGTGGCATGTCGAGCATGTTACCCCAGGGAGACAGACACTGTATCCCCTTTAAATAACACCAATATGTTAGGCAACTCTTAAACGTGATCAGTGTGTTGGTATACTGTGACATTATACTTGGTGAGTGTAAGATGCTAGACAAGGTCAGGGTAATACCGGGCTGGGCTACATGATCACAGAGTTCCTCTATGTTTCATGTCATGTGGTCCAGGGAGGAACGTCTGAGGTTGTACGCACCAGCTTGGACAATGATGGTGCCAGACCTGGACTTGCTTTGGAGTGACCTGAGTGCATGTGTTATGTGGCGGATCCTGGCACCTGAGAGACAGCTCAAAGTGACTATTCCCCTGTTTGGCCTGGTGAGTGGGACAACAGTGTGTTTGACATTAAGTGTCACCTATAACAAGTGTATCAGGTATGTTGTTTAGCCCAAAGGGCAGTAACTGTGTGGCACACTGACATTGTGAACTGTGTGACATGTGGGCATTGTAGTGTGGTAGCAGTTGTATGTGTATCTGCTGTGGAGGTCTCTGCTGCTTAGGCAGAGTGTATGTAGAGCCTCCGAATATGTGTATGTGTGATAATGTGGTTTGTGTGCTGTCACTATCGGTGTATGTGAGACTGATATGTGGTGTGTGTGGTCACCCTCACCACCTGCTAGACTATGCCAGTCATGGGTCGAGAGAGCTCAGCATCCTGTATGTCAATATTGTTACATCTCCCACATATATGTGAGTGTGATGTGAGGAGGAGAGGGCTGTCTGTGTACATGAGGCAGATATGACATTGTGTCATAAACACAATATTCACTAGCTGGACTGGAGAGTACACATTAAACCGACCCCTGGACATGCCAGTGTATTATGATGACATACTCTGTAGCCTGAGCACAAAGGATCAGTAGGGTGTTAAGTGTGTAAAAGAGTATAACCGGGATTACTGCTCAGGTTTGTTGGTGTATTGTAAAGAGTAGCTGAGAAGGGGTCCAGACTGAGAATCATGACATGTCCTTCAGCTATGTAATAAATAGTAATGTACATGCATATATGTGCTGAGTCAGGGACAACTGTACCTTACTGACATTGCCAACATCCTATCAGACAGGCCCATGTATACATACCCACCTCCCACAGACGAGAGTCCCTGACATCATAGCAGGATATATCACGTGTAGAATGGCTGAACAGCTCCCCCCAAAGCCAAAAGCATGGCAGCAATTGGATTACATTGTTTCCCAATATGTGTCATGCATGCACTACAGAACAAACAGACCCTGCACCTGAACAGTCTGTTGAGCCTCACCCACTCCACAGGACCTGGAACCATCGAATGTGTTACAGCAACATAAGGCACTCCCCACATGTGTGGGTGCACAACACACCATGGGAAGTATAGTCCAGTAAGCCTATAAAGTCTGATCTGCAAGGCCATGGAGTGCATCATGGCAGATATGATAAACAGAGCTATTGGAAACCAACAAACACACAACCCTACCAACTGTGGTATGTTCATGTGCAGATCATGGTTCCCAAGCATGCTACACCATCTGCAAGGCAGCCACCCAGGACATACATCATGGAACAGAGCTACACATGTCCCACATAGACTTCGAACAGCTCTTCATCAACATCACAGACACATGTCGTATCCACAAAATCAACAATCTGTGCATAGATATGTGTTGACATATGAAGAGATGTCAGTGTGTCCATAGATAGATCACACAAGGTGAGACTCACGGGGTCCTGTACAAGCTGTTGATACCTGCCAACCTACATGGATCATTCCTGGGATTGCAAAACAATGTGTACACACATTACCATGTCCAGTCTGTTGATGTCATCATCCTACAAATATACCAGGAGAAACAAAATCACCCAATAAAGCATATAGCATGCCATGTTAATCCGTATCTCTCTAGTATCATAGCATAGTTAGGTAGGGGTTTGAGTCCTGCAAACGCCAAGTGTATGTGTGTGGGTTCCTTTGAGAGAAGTAACCTTTTTGGAGACTGGGAAAACACATTAAAAGAGGTACATCCCTCTTTGGAAAGTCTGATGATGTCAGCATCCTACAAATATGCAAGGAGAACAAAAACCACCCAGTAATGCATATAGCGCACCGTGTTAATGCATATCTCTCTAGTATCATAACATAGCTAGGTAGGGGTTTGAGTCCTGAAAACGCCAAGTGTGTGTGTGGGGGGGGGGTGTATGTGTGTTGTTTCCTTTGAGAGAAGTAGCCTTTTTGGAGACTGGGAAAACACATTAAAAGAGGTACATCCCTCTTTGGAAAGTCTGATGATGTCAGCATCCTACAAATATTCAAGGAGAACATAAACCACCCCGTAATGCATATAGCATGCTGTGTTAATGCGTATCTCTCCAGTATCATAATATAGTTAGGTAGGGGTTTGAGTCCTGCAAATGCCAAGTGTGTGTGTGTGTGCCAAAGGTGGTCAATGCAGTGTGGGTTTTGGTTTTACTACGGTATGACATATGTTTCAAACAGTATGTGCATTGCACACATCAGGTATCTGCGTGTCAAATAAATATATGTACATGTGACCTCAATCAGTACATAGGTGTAAAGCCTGCATACGACATGAATACATTTGTAACCTTCGACAGATTGTGCCGCTGCTTCACAAATCATAGGTCACATATGTATGTCTGTGTCAAGCCTGGCCAATGTAGTGATCCATGGCCAAGGACATCTCTGCCACACACACCCATGACGAGTACTGTGAGTGAGGGTAATTGCCGGGGTATATGTCAGACATGTTCATACACAACAACGACTGGCAATAATGGACAGTCATTATAGGTGTACACCAGCCCTGTGGATATGCATGCAGGCCCCTAATGTGTTATCTGAAACACCGAGGGACCCCACAATACCTATGGATATGTGGATACCAAGGGACAGATGACATAACATGTGTCTGTCTGTACACATTGGTACCCAACATACATGTTGAGGGCTACCACCTATGTGGTACTGCTGGGATAGTATGTATAGTAAATGTGGATGAATATGCCATAGACAGCTTACTGCTATACAGCATGTATTGGACAACAGGTATCTGTCTGTATGATACCCTTGTGTAGGATATGCATCCCATCCAGGGAATGCAGTGTAGGCCAATGCATGCATTTCCAGATGTTGATGGACATATCCCTAGTGTATTTGCATGTACCTAAGAGGGCTATATGCCACACAGGTGTGGTCCCAGGAATGTGTGGCGGTCAATACCACTGGTTACTGTTATTGTATAGTACTGGAAGGATCCAACTGTTACTGAGGTCTCTACAACTGTGAGTCATCTGTCAGGACATCATCTAATGATTGGTTATAGTCATGCTGTTGAGATGGTGTATACTACCAGACTGCAGATCATTAACAGATATCAACAGTATCACCCACAGCATAGTGCCAACCCATGTCATACACACATGTGTACCCATGTTAGTACATATCTGTAGTAGAATGCATACTAGCCATTGAAAGATACTATGAGATGTTAACAATGTGTAGAACAGGGTATGTCGCACATCCCATGTGTCCACTATGCACGTACATGCAGACAGTGTGCACACACCATGTTCACAGATGTACACCCGCTAATTTGTAATGCACACATCACACACGTACTGTCCACTCACTAACACATGCTGGCAACACTGTACACTTCAGCCAAGTGGCAAATGAGTGGTCATTACATACTCAGGACTAACACTGGTGTAAACAATGCTACAATGACTATCACAGCTGTGGTGCATAATGCCTGCTCAGGTATACCTACAAGGATACCATTACACTTTCCTGTTGCCAACTTGCTACTATTGCTACACTGCTATAATGTCACCCTGTGCATCAGAACCATGTTAGCCTGTTCCTGCATCAATGTTACAGATGACAGGGGGTGGCACAGGTGTCATCATATGCACAGGGTGTGTTGTAGGTTTGACAGAGCCCGACATTGACCCATCCAATCGGCATATGTGTGTGTGTGTGTGTGTGTGTGTGTGTGTGTGTGTGTGTGTGTGTGTGAGGGACAACAGTACTGCATGGGCCAATGTTGATGTAATGTGTGTGTGTATGTGTGAGCCCTAGTTGTATGGTAAATGTGTGTGTGTGTGTGTGTGTGTGTGTGTGTGTGTGTGTGTGTGTGTGTGTGTGTCTGCATGCACACAACTCCACCATGTGGCTGCCATATACAGGCGGTTGTGGGACAGCCACAGCCTGTACCTGCTAGGCCGTACAGATCACTGTCTCCTTACAAGGACATGGTACCTGTGCCTAGCAGGGGTACTATGGGCAGTATCGGGTAACAACCCTGACTGGGTGCTGTCATCAGAGGCAGAGGTATGATGACTGGACCCATGTCCCTGCTGGGACTGGCCAGTGCCACGTGCATGTGGTCTAGTAGGATGGTCAATGGACAGGCCAGCCCCAGCATTGCTAGGGCTGGTACTGCCACTACTGGAGTGGCTGTGATCTATGGTCCATCCGCGACAACTGCCAGCTGATGCTGTTGCTGGCATGCGTCCGCATCAGCTTCTCATCCATCCTGCATGGTCCTGGCTCATGGCTAACACATTGTGGAGGACATCTAATGTCTCCCTCCAATGGCTATCAATGACCTCGGTGTAATTCCGGATGGCACCGGCAATGTCACGGATGCTGTCATTGATAACAGTGTAATGGGCCCTCTGCACCCTTAGTCCCTGTGGGTGTACCGTTCCATACGTGCCTGTACCTGCATTACAGCCTGGAACATACTGGAGGTTGTAATACCTCTGGGGGCACATCTGCCAGGGGCAATACGACCAGTGGTGCTCCCCTGAGAACCCCTGAACATCCACCTATGTGGTACCATTTCAGTAATCCGGCTATGGCTGCTGTGAGTGGATGCACGTGCCATAGGTACCACACTCTCCTGGTCAATGCCAACTGTATGCTGTACCTCAGCTAAGGCCATTGGTGACGAGGGATGTATTGGCAGCATGAGTGTGCACATAGATGGAGTTGACCACTGTGTAGTGTCGATTGGTGGACCAACAACAGACCCTGTCAGACCTTCCTGTGTCACAATACAAGTCTCATCATCTCCACTATCAGTGGTGGTGACATCAGGTTCCCTGCTGCGTTCAGCCACCCCTAACTCAGCACCTGTGGAAGAAAGACAGGAAACACACTTTACAATCTGTACATGATGTTAGCACACATGCACACACGCACACATGAACACATGCACACATGCACACATGAACACATGCCCACATGCACACATGCATACATGAACACATGCAAACATGCACACATGAACACATGCACACATGCACATAAATACACTGCTCACCACAGCACATACACACACACACACACACACACACCAGCAATCCAACACATG
Source organism: Protopterus annectens (assembly GCF_019279795.1). Taxonomy (NCBI): domain Eukaryota; kingdom Metazoa; phylum Chordata; order Ceratodontiformes; family Protopteridae; genus Protopterus; species Protopterus annectens. The sequence continues at coordinate 177,742,093 of NC_056742.1, read as the reverse complement.
CACAATAGTGGGTGATGGTGGGTGACAGTATCACAAGACAGTCACCACACACGTGTCAGCATGCAGAATTATGTGTTGCTCAAGACCATGCAGTGCAAGTGTAGACAGCCCTATCTAATGACATTATACATGGCTTTGATGCATGTGTGTAGTTGTTCAGTGATTGAGTACACCCTGGAACAGAGTGTGTACATGGACACAACATTGCTGTGCAAGTATTATCTGCTCTGCAATGTCATGTGCACCATCACTCAATGGTATACATACCATGGATGCATGTGTTATCTGTGTGACACATAGATTGCCATGTCTGATGACAGTGTCTGTGTCCATAGCACATAATAGTGGGCACAGGTGTAGCAAATGCATGCAATGTACAGACATGGGATGAGTGATGCATGTAGACGTGAAGGAATCCCAATGCTCAACATGGACATTGTATAGTGGTTATGGTGAGTGTGGGACATATTGCAGATATGTCAGTGCCAGCCACGACATGGCATGCTACACGACTGCAACATTAAACACCACACATACCCAATGTGTGTCATGTGACCTATACACCCAATAGCATTTCAGGACATATATGTGACTCTTTGTACAGATGTCGACTGATGTGCAGAATGTGTATACTAGCATATGTAAGGACACACACAACATGCTATGCATGGTGTGTATAGGTGCATATGTTTGCACACACAGAACAATGAGGTGCACAGCAAAGACTGCTATGTGTAGTACTGTGGTCACTGTAACCAGATGGGGTGTAGTACCATGTGCCATCATCATCATCATGCATCTTGTGGTCACTCATGGCTACTACTGTGTGACAGACCACCGCCTACCATGCTGTACCTGAAATGCAGTGCCGTGGATACGTTCACTATTACACAGCCACTTTGTACATGGGTGTATGAGGTGCCCAGTAGGGAGCATTGCCTCACATGACTGTGTTATGTGTTGAAGAGTGTTGCACAGCCCCATGATAGGCCTCTACCCCCGAGGTACGTCATGTGTGTGAGGATGACATGTGGGATACTGAAGTGTGACCTTACAGTGGGTGTGTGGTTACGCCATATGTAGCATGACTTTGTGTACTGCATGTGATAAATGTGTTATGTTGTGTACAGGTGTTGCAACTATGCCTATCCAATGTGCAGTACAGGGATGCCACAACTGTGTGTCATGCTCTGTGTATTGCATGTCATTGAGGCAGCTACTGACATTACTGAGCTGTGCAACGTCTCACAGCAAACATGCACGGCATGCATTATGCATAGGTGTGTTAAGTGTACATGGCCTACACCTCACCTATGACATGCATATTTCATTACCAACATTGCAGGTATAACACACTCACCAGCATGAATTGGCTGCCCTGACGTTACACCAGACGGACCTACGAAAATATGAGAGGGTTCTTCAGTGGCCACAACTGTTGCATTGCTACAGTGGGTATGCTAAACTGCAGTACAACAACAGTCAACAGTCACAGGTGTAGGGATATTATTCAAACTATCTGTATTGCACAACACTAGGCAGCTGAACTGCTAAACACACAGTACACATCTCACGTACACATAATCTAACAATACAGTTAACTGTAGTCTACAGATTGGGCATGTTACCTGCTTGCTCCAGGTGGATGTGCTGGGTGGCTCCAGCCTCCATTACAACACATGTCAGTGGTTGACGTAGCTGTTGTCCAGGAGCCACCATGCTTACGAGCAGCTCCTCCGCTCTGGTGAGGGGGGATGAATGGCCACCCCTCCACCTGTGGCAAGCTGCTGTCTTTGGATGTCAGACACACGCCGCCGGACTTATCTAATTAAATCACTGCAGTGATGGCATACCTGCTCATATGTCCGGTTATGCATGCCTATGTCATTTACCCGACTAACAAGTTCCTGCCACAGTGCAGTCCGTTCCTGCTGGTGCTGGCTGCTTCTGGAGAAGAGCATTGTGTACCGCTGCAATAGGCTGTCGAGTATCACCTCTTCCTCATCCGCTGTATACGCTGGGTTGCGGTGGTGGGCCATCTGGATGAAAAAGATATGAACAATATGTGTGAGAGTGTCCTGTGTCACACTTTACACCTTTACCCACAGATATCACTTTACTGCCATATATACCATCCTATTGTCTGTCAGAGGTTGCACACGTTCAATACCACTTATTGGTTCTCAGGCCACAACTAACTAACACTGCCTGGCAGACTCTATATATCACACCACTATACAACAGTACCCGACACACTGTTTGTGACACATTGCACAACCGCAAGACAGGGGTGTATATCACAACGATGCATGAACAGAGATGTCATCCATTGCAATGGATGTATAGTACAGGTACAGTAGTACGAATCAACCACCCTAGTCATTGATGCTATAGCCCTGCCTAACAGATATGTCCAGTTGTTACTATAGGTGGCATACTGCTGTAACAGACTATATATGTTGCTGGATACACACATTTACCCTGTAACACACATATGATTGCAGCCATTGTACAGGCATAATCACACACACATCAGGCAAACATACAATGCACCACTGTATGCCAACACAGATGAGCATTACCTGTGTACCATACGGTACTGTGTACCACTACTTACACACCCTTATGTCTGCATTCTGCCCTCTGTGGAGACTACAGGAAACACACATGACAGTGTTTCCAAGCAATGTGAACACACACCATACTGTGCTGTTTAGGCCTACAGCTTCAGGTAGTACTACAGTTCATATTGGTGATGGATTCACCAGAAGTACCACTCACTAAGCATACATGTATTGCTTTAGCCTACAATGAGACACCACATTCGTCAACGGAGTACTACGTCACATCATCTGCTGTACTACTATGTCTGCCTAACAGTACATTACACATCAGTTGCTGTCCTCACAGCTAGGATAGGCACTACCATGTCAGATACAACATCACACTAAGCTATCACACCTTTACAGACCTTGCACACATTCAGCGTTACACTTATGCAACCTCACATAGCAGCTATTGCATTAAGTACATGTGTGAGTGCATAGTGTCATAGGTAGGTAATATGCTATTGGCCCTAGGGCCTATGGCAGCCTAGCCATATGCTACCCTGGCCTTTGACACACATGTACTTTGATTTCACTTGCCCCTGCCAACCTGAACCACAGAGGTGTTTCCTGGGGTGTATTACTAATCTCCCACACAATCATCAGGGGTATTTATAACAACTGCTAAGGAGGAGCCTTGTTTGCTATTGCTATGTGGTCTATTCTGGTGTATGGCATACCTCTGAGATGGGAAACTATCCCTCCAGCATGTGCCGTTTAGTGAGCTGACAAGGTTTAGTGCCCTAGAGCGTGTATTCTGGAGGGATTGTGATATGTTGCCATGGTGGTTGTCACCCAGCTATGGGTGTGACATTCCTCTGTATGTCCGGCAGAGGTCACCTCTGTGTGACCAGTATGCAATACAGTGTACTTGTGGTTTTGTGAGTCAGTCTGCATAAGGCATCTGTTTGCAGCCAGTATTAGTCTGTGGCCTGTTCACCTAGTGTAGTTTTCATGTGAAGTACATACCACACAGGGCATTGTGATGAGTAGAGGAGAACTCTACCCTATACTTCCATAGCTGACACACCTGTTGTCATGACACATACCACACAGACAGATTACAGGTGTAGTGTGGCACTGTCTTCATCAAAGCAGAGGCTATTGTCCACCTGTGTCCCATGTTCCCTTATCATACCTTCACTGTTAGGTAGATCTCTACCTATGTGATAGTTAATGGGTACAATGTTTTGGGAAGGGGGGAATGCACTGCAGTATCAACACTTGTCTACAGTCCATGCCTTGGGCACCACACACCTGTTACGGTACATATGAACCCGTGTCTCTCTGTCTCTCCCTCTCACTCTATATGTATGTATATATATATATATACATATATATATATATATATATATATATATATATATATATATATATATATATATATATATATATACATATATACATATATATATATATATATATATATATTATATAGATGCATATCTATACACATACATGTACACATCCATTGCTGTACACATGGATGTACATATAGGCACATGTACAGTCCACCTTTCATGGTGGGGATATCACTTATGCGACAGTTGTGGAATGTACAGGTATGTGATTAAATTGCACAGTGATGTGCAGAATGCATGTGGGTGTCCTCAGCCCTTGTAGCATTAGCAGGCCTCACTGGCTGTAACACAGCAGATCTGACAAATCTGTCCCACAGCATTTAATCACCACATGACATATATCAACACTACCATAGCTGGCCTTAGGCATAGGCCAACTGGGCGGCCGCCTAGGGTGCCGCTCTAGCAGGGGTGCTTTTCCACTATTTATGTGGTGTAGTAAGACAAGGATGGAGGCACCAGGAAGTGGTAGGGGGCACCGTGGAGCCCTTTTGCCTAGGGCACCAGTTGACCTATGGCTGCTCCTGCACACTGCATGCTGTTTTCTAAGCCACACACTACGACCTACATGGATATATGCACGTATCAACCTTCACTGACAGATATCTGTCCACTCTTCACTAACAGTTGCAGTATGTCCCTTGCCCTATGCACATGTGCAGATACAGATAGATACATACTGCTGCCACACATGGATGATTTGCAGTGTGTAGAGTACTCTTCAGGAACATCTACAACATGCCAAGACATACATGTGAGTTACATATCTTACCTTAGTATTTCCCTGCTCCGTGTGTTACGGTTTTGTAGGGTTTTTTTTTTTTATTATTGTTTTTTTTTTTTGGTTTTCGCCCTCTATTCAGCGTTCTGTCTCTGTTTCTCACTCTGTTCTGTTCTGTCTCTGTCTCTGTCTCTGTCTCAGTCTGTGTCTGTGTCCGTGTCTCTCTCTCTTTCTCTCTCTCACTCTCTATCTCACAGCACCTGCAATGATATAATTGCATGTGTGGACTGCAGGTACAGCCTGCTTTTCTAGGTAGCTGCACTTGTGCATGTGACAGCCTGTGCACCAATTGCTGCCCACCATTCAGTAATTGCATGCAGCCTGCTGTTTGGTGATTGCATTACTCACTTTGATTGCAGCCCACTGCTATAAAATGCTAGGTTAGGTAGGCATAGCCCTTTCGATTTCCAAGGTGGGGCCCATGCTTGTTTGCTCTGGACACCGTTGTGTCAGTCTGAAGGTTGGTATATGTCTCTTATCTGATGCTAGGGTTGTAGCCAGTTATATGCATGTTGTACTCAAACCTGAATGTTGCTTCTTCCAGTACACACATCTCAGTGTAGACATGTATGCACCCCTCCAAATGCTAACACTGGATACATGGGAGTATGTACTTTTTTCTCACTTACACAATTAACTGCCATACAAATATGGTTATTGCACTGTATTCCTGTGGCCAGTATTAATCCTGGTCTGATACTGTGTGGTGTTTGTAAGGTGCTACTGTAACATTATTCCCTGCTAGGATGGCTGGTTCTCCTTTCACAGTCATGTCATGCAATTCCACAACCACTGCTGGTAAAGACCCACAGAAAAGGATTTGTGTTATACCATTCCTAATTTCCATTTACATTCCCTCATTGTAATGCATGATACATTTATTTCAGAACCAAGTTATTTGTATATCTGCTGTGGCTTAGTGGTAATTCATGCAGTCTATTGTGTCAATAGTCTGGGGTTCGAGACTAGCAGAGGTTTTTTCTTTTGCTGCTCAGCAGAGCAAGGGCTCTGCCATAGAGTGACTAAGGCACTTTTAAGCAGTTGTAAGTGGGTTTGCGCGGGTTTGCACTATGCTTCACGACGCTTAGCTAAGCGTACACATGCGCACACTCGCTTAATCCTGCATGCTACTGCTTAAAAGTCCTTACTCCCGCTAACCCCCACGCTCATTTCTTTTAAAGAAAAGAAAATGGGGAGATAGGAAAGTGGTGAAAAAGGGGGCACAAAGAGGGATGCACAGTAGGTAAACAAGCTTGGGATGTGCAGGACAGGTGTAGGGAAGGTCCATAGCTGCCCATTTCTTTAACAGCAACAGCTGTGCATATGCAATGAGTTTGGAGTGAAATTTGAAACCTTCCACCCATGGGAGAGGGGTGAGGACAACAAAGTATGTTGTACTGCCAATTCTAATTATCAGCTTACATGTTTGTCCGATGGCAGCTATGTATGGGGGCGTAATTTTTTTGTGGGTACAGATTGCCCTTTTTTTTTTTTTTTTTTCAGGTGAGAGTGGGAAGTGAGGTAGAGGAAGTAGGTATGTCCGGGGAGGTAGGTTGGGAAGGTAAACAGACAAGACAGACAAGACGCATACAGGGGCAGTGTATGACACATGGGGTGGGTGAACACAACTGACGGGGTCGGATGTTTGAAAATTGCAAGCCCATGAGCCCACAGATGGTAACAGTGGAACTGAGATCCCCACCCATGGGCAGTCACCACTAAACCTTCACAGCCCCGAGGGTGGCTGTGCTGGGAGCTGCGTAGGATGGGCAGGCTCACCCATGAGACATGCCACTCTCACCTCAAGCTGGCATAGGAGATCAGCAACTGAACGCTGGATCTCCCTACGCACCACACAGGCTGGGCACCAGACCTGCTGGTGCCAGGTGCACTCGCCGGCTGAGGAGGGACAGGTGGGTCCACTGGGACCGGCTTTCCCATACGTTCTGTGATTAGGTGTGTTTAATTACAACATAAGCAAAACAGCATTCCAGATTAGTTGTAACAGCATGCAATAATATTCCCATTAACCCAACACACCAAGGGTACAACAGTTGAACAGCAAGCATAACATATGCATATATTGAACCACAGTGGTTATTCCAACAGCATGCAGGGATGTTTGGTAGCAACAGGCCACTATGATTGTGGTGTTTAAACAGGGCACATGCATCAATGTGAATGCAAATATTTATCGAACAATAGGACATATGTCCCAACAAATATTTAAGATTAACCATACCCATTGAGGTGTGGAATTGCATGGTTTATGCACATACAGTAGGGTGTAGAAAAAACCTGGGTTAACATCTTATAATGACCTTTTAGTCTACACTACATTCCTAGTGACTGCAAGTGTATATCCCCTACCTGTATTATTACACTTGCCACCATACATTAGGTTGTGTAATGGGTTTGGCTAGTTCAATATATGCCTGACCTATATCTGACATGAGAAATATTCTAAAGCATAGTATGCTAATGAAGCAGATTTGCAATTCATCGTCCGACATTTGCATGTTACACACATCCCTTGTTAAATACAGTGCTTCAGCTTTGATACTGGAGTTGATATCCATGAATTGCCCCCAGATATCCCTTCAGTAGTTTATCCAAGTATGCACAAACACTTCCCTGACATATAAATGTAAAGCCCCTTTACAGTGTAGTAGCTGTCCCCCTATCACTTATGCATTAAGCATGCTAGACATTTGCTATGGGGGGGTGTTCATAAAAAGTCCACCGTATTCCTGTAGTCATCCTGAAAGTCCGGGATTTGCATAACCATGTAGTGCCACTCTTTGTGGATTACTGCTATGAAAATCTGAAGCCCTGGGGTATGAATACTGCATCTCTGATCCAGCTAAAAAAGTTACATACTTCTCACAAAAATTCAAAAAAAGCTTGACATGTTCACTTCTGCAAATGCCAATAAAGTTAGATAGAAAAAAATATCACTAACTCACTTTGTCTAAACTTCAGAACTTAAATATGCAATACTGATCTTAATCATTTCATTCTGAAATACGAAATATCTTTATTTGATCTCATTCAAGTCAAAGGAATCTGGACCTGTTTTGCCAAAACAACTGATTTTCAATAAAATGAGCTTTTTGCTAGAGAAGTTAGAACATAAAGAATATTTATTTTCTCACACATGCAACTTTTGCAGGCAAGATTACATTTAGCAGAAAGGGTATTAGGAAACAAATTGCTGAGTATGGTGTGCAATTTCATAGAATAATGCATTGTTTTGGATTTTTATCAAATTGCCTTTTGAAACGGTGTCCCAGAAGAATATTAATCGAAACCTGACTTTTCAAGCTATGCCTCCATCAACTGTCCATTCCTTTTTGAAATGCTTGCATATGTATACTTGTATTTGTTTACTTTCTCTTTTCTGAATTTTTGTTTGTTGCTAGAGAGGTTCAGCTTGACAGAGTCCATTTACATTAGAGGCATGGGATGAAACACTCCAGACAGACAAAATAATGGTGTTAGCAACAATATAGGAAAATGCTCAAGTCTTAAGGGGCAAAAAAAGCTACAGGCAGGACAAAACAATGGTGTTCGCAATAATACATGCAATAACTTATACTGACGTTAATGTAATACAACACCAAAGTAAAAATAAAAATAAAAACAGAACAATAGTGGCATTGCAGAGAAAATATGATGAACATGGATGAAGAAATAATCCTTAACCTATACATAAAGGTGCATAGTGCAGCAGCTAAAATAGTTAGCAATTACATCTAAAATATATTAAACAGAGCTTAAAGAGTTAGTAGCAGATGCTGTACCCTGCAGGCAAGAAACATAAACAATGTTTAGAGGCAGGAGAAGGCTAGGAAGATGGAGAGCTACGGAGGGTAGTTCAATTAGTCTGTGAAGGCAAAGGAATTGTGCAACAGGATAGCTAGAACAAAGAGATGATGAGAAAGGGATACTAAAAGTGGGGAAAGAGTTATGTAAAATAGAGTAAAGGGACTGACAAGAGATTTAGGAAGGAAAGGAGATAAGTACAGATCACACAGATAAAAATGACAAAATAAGATTGGGAAGTGGGCTGAACATGACTAGGAGGTATAGAAATAAATGGGAGAGAGCAATTAACCTTAAACAAAAAGCATATAAAATTACTGAAGGAATGCAGGAAGGCTATGTAGGTCAGGTTATAACAAAATTGCAAGTCCATGAGGTGTCAAAATGATATTTAATATTATATATTTGCCTGCTAGTCGGCCTTGTGGTCAAGTTTCAGTGGGGGGTTGAGCATTTAGCCATTTCTATGCCTCTCTGAAGACACATTTACTTATTATTAAAATAGGATGAGATTCCTAGAGGGAAATTATTATGGCAGGCTGTTGGTTAAAGAGGGGTATTTATTAGAGTATAACATTTAATAAACTACGGAACCAGCAAATTCCAAATCATTTAAGGATCTGAGAGCAAGACAGTGGTGAAACTGATCAGGATGACTATCAGAGCAAAAAACAGCAAGCCTGTAGTAGGCCTGCTGAATTTTATGGGTATTAATGGGCAAGATTTAGGAATACCTGATAGTTACATAAAAGGCTAAACAGCAGTAGGGCAAGAGTAGTATTATCATCCATTAATCCCTGATACTGTACAATTTTGTGTAAAATGGACTTGATATGCAGACCAAAACTAAGCTCATTGTTGGTAGTTAGACCTAGAAGCTTAATGGACTTGGAAAGTTCAAATTTGGTGCTGTCTGAAGAGAAAATCAGGTTATGGCTTGATGTCTGAATAACTTGATGTGCACTGGATAACATTTTTTTTGTCTTTTCAGCATTAAAGTATAAACCAATAATTTTATCCAAGAATAAAATTAATTGAATCTGACTTTCAGGTTTTTCCTAGCATGGATGAGACAGATTCACCCTTAAAACATTATGCCCTAGTAAATAATGACTATACAATAGCAGCATAACTGACATTTTAAGCTCTAGAGAGAACCTGCCAACCCATGGAGATCTGTAATTTCTGTATTTGTGTAGGGGTAAACAGAGTTGTACTATTAAATAATAATCATTGTGATGTGGCGTCATATGTAAGGTATACAATATTTTATTACAGAGTAATGACAGATGTTATTGTCAAGGATTTCCATACAGATGCAAACTTTACCTTTTTGTCCATCATTTTATAAGGTTACCTATACTTAAATACTATACATGCCCAAATACTGTTATTGTATTAGAACTCCTTAAGTGCTATTTGAATAACAATACTGCAAAAAATAATTTATAGGAACTCCCTGGAGTGCTTTGAAGCAGTCCTTTTTTCATATGACACTGTACGCTATGAAATTACTATATATAATTTTGGCCATCATTGTCAATAGACTCGTAAATGCATTTCTTACCAACAGCATACCTTGAACTGTTAAGACCTAGTAACCTCTCAGATTATGATATTTTGCTGCATGCAGATGTCTTCTTCTGTTCGACTTCAACATAAGCCCACATTATTTTTAGTATTAAAGTGAAAAACAAATTCCTGAAAAATAGCCAAATAAAAAATAACAAGGATAGAAGCTTACAAATACAATATATCTGTGGTCTACAGACATTTTACACTTCCAAGACAACTACGTATTTCATAATTTATTACAAGAACAGGAGCATACACCCCTACAAGTTGGTTTCATTTAAAAGTATAGAAAAAGACTGCATATTAAATGTATTATGTTTAATTTCCCTTTTCCACTAACTGTCTAAGGACATCAGTCAACATCTTGCAAAACATGAGAAAATATACCTCTGCCAAGTTTCTGTTAAGAATGAGTGTAAAAAGTATTCTTTCATAACTTGTATGTGTTGTATGCATCAGCTCCTTTGCTAATGTGGTATCAGTCATGCTTTAGTCAACGAACAATAACAAGTGAAAAGCAGGCTGGCTTAATGTAGTTTCATTGTCTGTGTAACAAAAATCAACAGTTACATTCTGTGTGAGCTTTTATTAACACCCCTGGGACAGCAGTCAATATTTTCATGAATAATATGGCCACATGCTTCTACAGCTTCTACGAGACAAACTTTTAAAATTACATGTGTCTCTTGTAGAATCACAGAATTACTCATATCTGTACACTTGAAATGACTTGGGACACTTGTAGAGTACAGTAGTTGTGGATGACAATATCTATGCCTTTGTTAGTCATATACTATGCCATTGCTTTCAACTTCAAGTATGAAAGAAAAATTATACAAGCTCCCTAACCTTCCTAATAATGGTTCAGTGCTGACCATAAGGGATATAAATCCTTATTGCATGACTAGGGTAAAGGATAATTGCCTTTTTAAGGATTTAGCACTGGAACAGATTTGTTTTTACCTCTTTGCTGTGAAACAGGATGTTTTTTAGGTATTTTTTACCGCTCTGCTCAATGACCATCATACCATCATATTGAGATGATTTGTTCCTTATTCAGAAGTCATCCCACCACTATATAAGCTCAGAGATGACTGAAGAGAGATGTCATCTGTACATGCATGAAAATGTCTTGTGCAACGGTTTTTCATTCAGCAGTCACTCCACCTAGGGGTGGAGCAATGTGAGGGTTTGGCCTAATACCACACAGATCGGGATCTTTCAAATGTTTCAGGATGAATTATCCTTCTGTGGTTTTGGGACAAATTAATAAACATAAGTGCACAATCACTCACAGCTCACTAGACTGCATCATTAAGATGCAGATCTAAAGAATGTTTCTCAAATACTTACCACCATCCCGAGTGCATCAGCAAAGATCTACCGTACCATGTATGTGTGTGTGTGTGTGTGTGTGTGTGTTTTAACCCACATGCTAATGAAATCTACCACATACGGGGTTTGCAAGAGCAGCCCCATATTGCAGTCTTTACTGCTTTTTGGTGTTAACACACTTATACTTGCTTATGTTAAATGCAGTAAACCAAAGCTACAATTCCTCCTTCCAGGATGAGGAAACCAGCATCCCTCCTCCTTTCCATGATCCCCCATTGGCTCCTCTAGGTCCCACGTTTGCTAATAGTACATGGATTACCAGAGGTACAGTCAGGGCTAGATGCCTATGAGTTATATAAATGAGGTTTCCCTTTAATTTTAAGCAGAAGTCCACCCACTGGGAATCTCCATCATTTATTTCCTCCTAATTACAGATCCTGAAAAACACCAGGGTGAGAAAATGTTATCAAAGTCACTAAATTATACACATGAGAGCATTCTGAACTGTCACAATGGCATGAACACTTGCAGAGAGATACTGTCAGTATCATTTACCTTTGTGTGTCAGAACAATGCGATCATGAAAAAGTACAAAAATAATAATTCAGTTTCTTCAAATATTACAATGGATTTGATAGACGTGACAGAATATATGAACACCAATACACCATTAACAAGGGCAGACTTGAAAATGCCCTGGCCAAGCACACTTCTATGAATAATGAACATAAATTTAAGTTTTTGGCGATTGACCATGTTGCACAGGACCTTAGGGGTGGTCCTATACCTTTACAACTTGAAGAACTTAAATTATTCTGTCAGGTTAGGCTTAATGCCTATAACTTTCCAGGTTTGAATGAAACTTGTTCCATTTCCAGTATTTTAAAATTAAGAAGCTTACAGAGATGAAACGTAATAAATGTGCAGTTGTATCTTTAAACATGAGATTTATTGTAATATTTAGTTAGTTTTAATTAGTGTTTTGTACGACTAGGTTTATTTTAAATGTTGAAAAATTTTGGCATAAAGTGTGGACATTTATATGATTGATAGGAGTGCAAATTTTAACATTGTTTAATTCTACTGTATTTATTAGCTGGAGTACCTACCGCCAAATGTGTGGACTCTTTAGGAAGTGAAGATGAATGTAACAAAGTATCACAATTGGTTACTCAGGCCCACCTGGTAGTATAAAATGTGAATTTGAGTGTAATTATTTGTTTCTGATGAAGTTTGCCAGTTGGGCAAACGAAAAGCGCTTTAAGCTCTTGTACCAATAAATTTGGGTATACTTCGACAGTAAGCTGTTGTCAGCATTTATATTTCTTGGTTTGTTGGCTTTCCTGTTTTATCAGTTTGTTATAAAATGCAGATTGATAAAGTGCTACAAGCTTTTGCAGTAGTAGCAACTTTCTTTATATTTTACTTTAGTTTTACACTTTTCAACTTTACCTTAGCTCTAAAGGTGCATCCTCCAACTGGTTCAAAGCAGCTGATTGTTTCTGTTTGGCACGCATTCTAGCTGGGGTTGTATTAAGTACTTCTACATCCCCTGACCTGTACCCATACACCTCCCCCATAGCACCTAACATCTGGTGTAAAGTTACAATAAATTAGTTACCTGTAACAGCTGCCACCATTTTTCACTATTCCGTCCACTAAGCATCCAATTGGTGTAGCGTGCTCCCCATGTAAGTGTTCTAATGCAATTGTGAACGTTAAATGCATGTAACTACAATTATGGATACAAATTACAATACTTACTGCTGATACTTGTTTTTTTACTTGTTTATATTTTCCCAGTTTGTAAATGTGTGCTAGAATGTTACTTTTGGACACATGTAAGCAATCATGCCAAGCTGTGCTTTGTTCTTATGAATGCAATGAGATCGTTTACTGAATTTAATAATGGCAAATGTATTATGGTGAGCACTAGTCTTGCTGTTTAATCTGATAGTGCCCTCGCAAGGATAGTTTACTTCAGTGTCGTTTTAGCCTTAGATAAAGCAGTCTGCCTAGTACAGCTATTTTTTTTTCCTTTAGCCAATACATGCAAAGTGTGCGGGTTATCTTTGAGTACACTGAAATGCTGTTATTCCACTAAGTCATTATTGATTATCATTTAGTACACTTCCATAGACTGTTAGTTAACTGTAAGATCTTAAATACCTCTATACCTAGCCTTTTAATTGATTGTTGCAAAGTATATTACCCTAAGACCAGGTAGATAAGTACTGGCAACTTATGTAGTGTATAACCTAGCTGTGTCTTGTTACATTACCTCTTGCTCACTTCTCCTCACCCTCTGATACTCCTTATTTTACCTAACTGCCTTCTGTGTCTGTTTTTAATTTTTCCAGCTGTGTTCCCTCAAAAGTCAACATCTTAACCACCTTATCTGGTCAGTTTTTAACCTCCTGATCTCCAACCAATTCAAAAGTGGGTCCAGTGCATATAACCCTGAAACAGCATGCTGACATTGCCATCTAAGTATGTGCTTGTGTTTCAAGCTATTGCTCTAGCCTTTTTGTTAACTTACATTGTAAAATCTATGGAGAGCACACCGTCAGAGACAACCTGCAGATTATCCTTCCAGTTTCCCTTCTTTTCCCAGTCTTTCCTACCCTGTATCTGTCACTCTGTTTAGTTGCATCACCCAATCCCACTCAGCCCCTATTGGTCTTCTACACTTTACAACATCCCCTCCTACCTCATTTTCTTAGCATTTTTGGATACCCACTAGTAAAGATTTAAGTTTGTAAAATTAAAATTGTAAAGCTACTGCTAGACTTTCTACACTAATTGGACTGTAACTAATGGCAACTAGAATCAGCGCTATGAGCTATTGCAGTAGTAGCAACTTTCTCTATATTTTACGTTAGTTTTACACTTTTCAACTTTATCTTAGCTGTAAAGGTACATCCTCCAACCAGTTCAAAGTGGCTGATTGTTTATGTTTGGCATGCATTCTTGCTGGGATTGGCCCCACTCCATTTGCCCTCGCTGTGTTTGGGATCACTCTGCTCCCCTACCCTACCCCCATTCCCACCCACCCCCTCTTTCTTAAGGTTTATACCTAACCAAACCACACCCCTTCTACCACCAGCCAACCAACATCCTTCCATAGCCTCCTCCCTCCCCCACACCTCCACCCCACCCCAATACAACCTTCCACTATGTCTCTCTTCTTCTCCCTACTAACCAGTACTCTACTACTCTGCCTTCTCTACCTCATACATTACTCCATCTCCCTCCAATCATTCACTATCAATCACCACAATCACCTACACTCCCTCTGTCCTCCAGCAACAATCACACCAACACATATGCTGACACTAGTTCACATCTCTACAACCCACCTACTTCTCTCCTCCTACCTTTCAAACACTTGCCAACTCACTGTACTAATCCTTCAACTCTCAGATATGTAAAACTGACCAATAAACTCAAACAACTCCTTCTATACGAAATGAATACCAACGGCCGCACAAACTATTTAAAACAAAAAATAAGCAGGCGACAGCCGAATCCTAAAGACTGCAACAGAATGTGTATAAAATGAATTTATTCACTGCATTTTATTTGCTCTAAAAACCAAACTTCTTCAGATACAATATAAAAACTTTAAAATCACTCTTTTAATAAGGCACTTATAGATCATATGACTACTACAATCAAAGGACTTCCTTTTACTTCAATACCTCCCCTCTCTTAAAACAACATGCTTAATTTAATCATTGCCCACTGTTTTTATTTTCAACAAAACCAGAATGCTGCAAATATATAATCACAGCTTCCATATTAATGATGGACATTTGAAATTATGTATAGCATGTATAAAATGCAAACAGCATTTTGGTTTTGTTGAAAATGAAAACAGAGGGCAATGATTAAATTAAGCATGTTGTTTTAAGAGAGGGAGGTATTGAAGTAAAAGGAAGTCCTTTGCTTGGTTGTAGCAGTCATATGATCTACAAGTGCCTTTTTAAAAGAGTGATTTTAAAGTTTTTATATTGTATCTGAAGAAGTTTGTTTTTTAGAGCAAACAAAAAGTGTTGAATAAATTTGTTTTATACACATTCTGTTGCAGTCTTTAGGATTCCTTCTATACAATATAACACAAATTAAACTCCAGGCTGATATTCACCCCTCAGGACCACACACCCACCCCCACCTTGCCTATCTGCTTCACTTCCCAGCCCTACACCAACTCATAGTCACCATACTACTAACCACCACCTCTCCCACCCACTTCCAAAAACAACCAACATTGACCTAGTGTTTATCAACTTTAACCTCCTTAGTATCATAAATAAAATTACTGAATTCCAAGCAACCCTAAACACCTACCTACCAGACATTGCTGCAATTACAGAAATTTGGTTAAAGCCTCGCATTAATGGCAAAGACATAATTACAACTGGATACATTATAAGATTAGACAGACCAAACAAAAGGGGCAGTGGTGTTACAGTTGTGTATAAAGACAGACTTAAACCTGAACAGTTGAACTGTGCCCCTCCTGACCTAATATTAAAATTAGAATTAAATTCAGAAATCCTAACAATACCCCTAGTAATAAAACAAAACTACTATTATTGTAACAGCCTATCTCTCCCCTGGCAATAACCTACCCATAACTGAAAATCTACTCTCTTGTGCATCATCTAATTTTAACCAGGAAACTATTATCCTAGGTAACTTCAACCTGGAATGGCACTTCTGCAGCTCCAACAACCCCTCCAATTTCCTAAACCTCTTCAACTTTACCCAAACCATATCCTGTCCAACCTGGTGAAATAAACACTCCAAAGGGCAGTCCACTCTATACTGGATACTAACAAACCCAACCTAAGTTACTTGGTAGGCTGCCTTCCAGACTCACTCAGTGACCACTCACCTACCTTCCTGTACAAAAAACAAGTTCAGACACAAACCAACACAATATATAAATTTATCCAAAACAAGAACCCCCCCCCCACACTTTCAACCTACTATTTCAACAAAGTAACTGGTTCCTTCTTAGAAACCTCCTACTTGATCAGGCTCTTCAGTACTTCAACAATACATTTCTTAAAATACTAAATAATCTAGCACCCACAAAAGAAAATAAGAGCAAAACGTAAGCACATACCCTGGCTAACAAAAGATACCAAAGTACTTCTGAAACATAGAGACTGGGCATGGTCAGCTTACCACACCACCAAAGATAAAACAAACCTCATGACATAGCTACAGCTCTGAAACTAGGCTAAGAAAGAAATAAAATTAGACAAGTAAAACTACTTCCTATCATGACAACAAATCCATGAAAACAACCCCAAAAAATCTTTGCAAAACATTAACAATATTCTCAACCCCGGCTATACCTCGCCCCACCCCCACCAGCCACCTTTAATGTAATAGACCCAATAGCTACATAATTTAACACACACTTTATTAACACAATCACATCACTTCTTCATAATCAGACTAATCAACCTCCCTCTGAACCCTCTGTCTTTGTAGATTCCCCCAACCCCTTCTCTTTTACCCCAATCCAAACTAGCTACACAAAATCACTTATTTCCAAGCTCAGACCCTTCTTGTCTAGCAGCAGACCAACTACCCAATGAATTCCTTAAAATTGCTGCCCCCTCAATTGCCTATCCCATATCAATCCTGATCAACTGTCCAATCTCAGAAAAATATGTCCCCTATCTGTGTAAAATATCTCACATCATTCCCCTACACAAAGGTGGTCCCTCTAAAGATCTAATAAACTACCATCCCATAGCAATCCTCTCCCCTCTAGCTAAAATCGTAGAAAAATGCATTCACTCCCAACTCCATACCAACCTCCTCAATCACAACCTCCTCTCCCCCACTCAACATGGCTTTAGGCCAAAACATAGTACAAGCACTGCCCTACTGTCTTTTACTAACACCATCCAAAGTCTCATAAATGAAGGCCAAATTGTCTCCTCCATATTCCTTGGTACGTCAAAAGCCTTTGACATCATTTCCCGCCAAATCCTACTCAACAAACTGTCAACCTTTGGCCTCAATACGTCTGCCCTGTCCTGGTTCCATAGCTATGCCTCTAACCAAAAGTAAGCCACCAAATGAGAAAACACCCTTTCCCCTCTTCTTCCCATCTCTGTAGGAGTACCCCAAGGATCCATGCTTGTCCCCCTACTCTTTACAATTGTTACTAACAACCTCAGCTCTGCAACCCAACTTGCCTCCATAGTCCAGTACTCTGATGACTCCACACTTATCTGCTCAGCCCCTAATCCCCAGGAACTGCAAACAAAAATGCAATCATCTTTCCAAGGTATAGAAAAATACCTCACTAACCATCAACTCATACTGAACCCAAACAAAACCAAGTTAATAGTTTTCAATTATAACAAACCCAAAACATGCCAGTCCCCACTAACAATTCTTTCTACAAATGGAACCAAAATAGAACCTACTAGCCAAACCAAGCTTCTAGATGTCACAATTGATGATAACCTAAGATTTGATAGCCACATCTCCATCAACATCAAAAAAGTCCACTCCAAGCTAGGCACCCCATATAGAGTCAAACCTTACCTTACAGAAAGTGCCAGACAAGCCACTGCCCACTCACAACTACTTTCAACCCTCCTCTACAGATCCCAAGTATTTACCAACATATGTAAATCAGACCTAAATAATCTAGAATCCTGTTACAACAAAATTGCCAAATTCGCTGCAGACCACCATTACAGAACTCACCACTGCTCAGTACTCTCCCAACTCAACTGGTTAGAACTCCCAAACCTTCTAACCTTAAACCAACTGTCCATAGCCCACAAAATAATTCACCAACCGAACAACTGCCCTGCACTTACTAACCTAATCCAACCCAATATACATCCTAGAAAACTTAGATCCTCTAATAAACTCATGTTAAAGATTACCCAACCCCACAGTACACAAGGCACCTCCCTCTACTCTTATAAAATTGCCAAACTATGGAACACTCTTCCTCTACCTATAGCTAAAAACTCCAACTATCAGGAGTTCAAACACCTCCTTAAGGAACATCTAGCATAACACTGTGTCTGCTCCTGCTATACTCCTGGCTAGACCACCTGCTTCCAAACAAACCTCCCATTACTACTCCCTCCCTACCTCCCTAACTAGCTCATACCCATGGCTACAGTTATCTACACATGGCTAACTTGGTTCAACACTCTCTTTCAATTAGCAACTAAACTGATTAGATTAGAGGCAATTAAAATGTTCACACATTGCAACCAGTACTGACAATGTTCACCTAAAATATGTCTCCTTGCAAATTCTGCATGGTCACACAAATGATTTGAATTCAACAAATTGTTTTTACTATTATTTTTACACTGTTAATACATCTCAAAATTTGCTAATTTTATTAATATTGTTATTAGCTTAGATTACTATACTGTACATATATTGTAAACATTATTAGTATTGTTAATTTTGTCAGTATCGTTAACTTTTTCTCTGCTGTATGTCAGGAGCTTTCCTCCCCGGGTCTCCGCTGAAAATGGGACACGTGCCCAGTCGGACATTACCCCGTAAACAAATAAAATAAATCAAAATAAAATAAATGATAAAGTTAAATGTCTTTTGCAAAAGTAAATTGATGCAGTATTCCTTACCTGAAGAACAGGAGTGAGCTACACTAATACACTATCCCCGGGATTCATGAAGCTTGCGCCAGGCGCAGGCGTAGCGCAGGCGGTATAACACCAAATATGGCCGTCGAGCGATTCAGGTATGATCCAATTCCACGTGCACTACCGCCGTATGCCAGAACTGCACAGCCCTCAGCTTAGGTATGCTAATCACCCCATGCGTAGTGCCGCACCATGCAAATGAAGGTATATAGCAATTCATGAAGTGGTGCAGGCATAGCGTAAGCTCACGGAAATGTAAACCAAAAAACACGGTTTAAATTTTCCCAAACAGAACATCGGAGCTATGGAAGTGGCCCAGACGCATGTATTACAAAGTTAACATATGCCAATGGCTAAATACACAGCCAAAGGCATAAGAAAAGATGCACAACACCTAAAAAACAACATTTAATGTCATGTCCACAGTAATGTAAAGTACAACCACAGGGCATGTGTGCGCAAACTGGAACACAAAGAAAATATACACAAATGTCATAAAATCGCAATGTAATACAAATCAGGATTTCACCATAATACGCAATGGTATGCATGGTACAACACAACCAAGCTGCAAGGGTTGCTAAGGGTCTGTGACAGTGTTCGGCGCGGTAACTATGAATTAGTAGTCAATGCCATGCAAATGAGGCAGGCAATACTGAATTGCAAATGTCCCGCCGGATTAAGGATGTACCATACGGCTCTATAACACCGAGGAGTGGCTCAGAGGTATACATGACATCAGCAGTGGGGTGTGCCACCGTAGCTGTAAGCACATTGGAGTAATGCAAATCTGGCCTGGCCGTTGCTAAGAAAAGCTGCAGGACAGGGGTGGGGAGGTAGGTATAGAATCGTTTAGCTGAGAGCACACATAGTGCCCGAAAGTGCATGTGTACGGGGATGAAAACGTGCCCGAAACCCGGTAGGCGGATGCACGCGCCGCGAACCAGAGCACAAACAGGAAGGTCAGGGGAAGAAAGGAAGGAAATGCTGCAGTAGGGTAATTGGACTACAACTGAGCAATTAACACCTATTAACTCACAGCGGGCAATCGACGGCAGCTGACAAGTCCGCTCGCAGAAACCTGCAAAACAGGATAGGGGAGGCATCAGATTGCAAAGAAAGGAGAACTGTCATAGCAGAGCAAAGCAAACCTACAGTAGACCGGCAATAGAACACATTACGCAAGATAAGCCAGGTCTAGGAAAGTACAAATGAAAGCAGGCTGCTGGATGCATGCCAGAAAATGGTAGGTGAAATGTGAAGAAATGTAAAGGGAAGGGCAAGAGGTAATCCACTGCAGCCAAATGTAATTCAACACCAAAGGCACCACAATAGTAGTTCCTGTAGTAAAACACATAAGATACCCTGTAGCTACGATCGTACATACACACCTTATGACATCATCAGTGTTCACAGCACAATAGTATAAAGTGTGAAAGCACCCTACACACACCTGTGTATTCCCAAACACTGCACCATAGGTGTAAACACACGGGGAACTTTTAAAATGTACATGTTGGGAGCTGCCATAGCTGTGATTCATCACCATGTGTTAGAGACTGACGGTGTTGTGGAGGATGATGCTGACAACCACCGCAGGTCCCAGACGAGGAGAAGAGTGTTCAGACCAAGGGTAACCTACCAGGGGCTACATGATCTGGAGATAGTAGAGCATTACAGGGTGGACAGGGACATCTTACAGCAAATAGTTGAGCTGTGCTGGCCATGCCTGAGAACAAGAAACAACAGAGGGGAACCCATCCCAGTGGACACAAAGGTATGTGTAAGCTTGCGAATACTAGCCACAGGTACCTTTCAAAGGCCAACTGGAGATATAATGGGGATCTCACAGGCATCAGCATCCAGGGTACTACACCAGTTCCTGGATGCCATGTTACCACATGCCAATGAGCATATATACTTCCCCCGAACTCAGGAGGAGTTGGCCAGCAATATGCGTCACTTCCACCATGTGGCACACTACCCGGAGGTACTGGGTGCAACAGACTGCACGCACATACATATCAAGTCACCACCCGGTGAGCATGGTAGGCACTACATAAACTGCAAGGGATTCCACTCCATCAACTGCTAGGTCGTGTGCAATGCCCAGGGCATTATCATGGATGTGTGTGCTGGCAGCCCTGGAAGCTACCATGTCTCCCATATCTGGCATGCCTCACAGCTGTATCAGGTATTTGTCAGGGGGGACATCCCACATGGCCACCTTGTGGGGATGCTGGCTATGCACTGGAGCCGTGGATGATGACTCCCATCAGAAATGCACACACACCCATGCAAAAACGCCATAATGAGGCACACGCCTAAACCAGAATCATCATAGAGCATGTGTTCGGGATGCTGAAATCACGGTTCCATTGCTTGGACACATCTGGTGGAGCCTTGCAGTACTCTCCAGGCACGTGTGCCCACATCTTCATAGTATGTGCCATGCTACATAATATGATCCTGCGGAAACATCTGCAGCAGGGACAAAATGGTGAAGGCCCTCATAGCCCACCACAATTGCCAAGGCCATCACAGGCACAGAGGGATTCAGACCATGAACACCCTGTGCCAGCCCCAGTAGGCAGACGGAGGCATGCCCAATATGCCTACGCCTTGGCAAAGAGGGAATGTATAGCACATACTCTGACAGTGTAGGTCCCTACGGACTGACACACCTCTCCACCTGCACACGTAGTAAAATGGGTGGCACATACACACGACCACCTGTAAATTGTAATGTATAGGTGGCCTAGTGTGTGAATCCTACATAGGCAGCCCTCAAACATTGTACACACAACAGCTATTGGAACAAGGAATGTCAACACCTGAACAGTACATGCGCCTATCAACATATGCTGGTGCTGTGTGTATAGGTTCCTAGGTACATCGGTAGGTACACGCCCGATTGCCAGAGGCCATACACCAAACAAGGCAAACAGTGTCTGCTGTCACCATAACATCGAGTAACCAACTGTCGCTCAGTGGAGCAGTGGCAATTGCGGGATCACATGTGTGTAAGCACTGTTCTGCACACACTCTGCACGGATTCCCTGCTGCGTTAATGAGGGGCTCCACATAATGTAATCATGGATGTTGTGTCAAGGCATGGGGTGTACCCATGACAGGTATTCGTCACCCCAGCATGCTCCACCTACGGTCGTTTGAAGGTGTAGCACATTATCATGTGTGGCTCACTGTGATATACATACCCAATGCTGGAGCACATCCAGTAAACATCACATGGACATACCATTAATTGGACTCATCCATATGTAAACTAACTGAGTTACCCATGTGAGTGCAGTATGGAGTAACAGCTGTAGTATACTCCACATACAAAATGCCATAACACGTGTACAAATCCCAGATGGCCAAGTGGTAAATGCAGTGACCGTTGTGCATGTTCCCGGTCCCACATCCTGCAAGGGATGTAACGTAATCCCAAAGGCACTAATAATGCATGTCAGATGCAGGTCATCAGATCATATTTAGCACACGTTAGCGGGAATATGCATTGCCCAGTGCTGGTAAACGTCGTTTAAATATGACTATACGGATATGTGTGAAACAGGGCTAAGCTTCTCTGAATATCGCACAGATCACAGTCAATGATGTCCAGAACAGGTGAAACCAGCATTATTCACCCCTGTACTAATTGCGCCTGCTCTGAAGGGTAAAACGACCACTGCCAAGAGTAGAACACGCAATTGTGTATACAATCACCTAACACTATGGTAGCCAAGATGTACCTACGGCAGATGTGTAATGTGACAAGTTCAGACACAAACGTGCGGAGTCCAGGTAACAGTATACACCGACAAGTACACAATGAAAGGTGTAGTTTGCCTGTCACTTTCCCTGTCAGATATATATATATATATATATATATATATATATATATCTATATGTATATATGTATACATATATACATAGATACAATACAGATAGAAAGGGTGATAGAGAGATATATGTTGATATATACGGATTCACCGATATCTGCAAATATACAGATAGGTCAACGACATTCATAAAACCTTGGAGGTACAAATAAATAGGACACCGCCAACTATGGAATGTGTCACATACCGACACGCTTAACCACGAGGCTGAAAGACAGAAAGAACACAGTACCGGAACACTAGAACCGTGAGTAATATTATCACGATATGAAGGGACATTTAGTTACCGCTGCCGGTGTTGCGGTCCACGTAGGTTCTGTGTTCAACTGTGTTTGTGATTGCCGTAGTCTGTGTATGTGTGTGTTGAGGGTGCAGTGTGTGTTTTCGTGTGACTGTAATGTGTGTGTGTGTGTGTGTGTGTGTGTGTGTGTGTGTGTGTGTGTGTGTGTGTGTGTGTGTGTGTGTGTGTGTGTGTGTCTGCATCGTGTGTCTGTTAGTGCCAACGCGGAGGTAGATCATTATGGTAGGTGTGGTTATAGCTAGCCGTAGGCATACGGTTGCCACCTGTCCCACATTAGGAGGGACAGCCCCTCCCTGGGCAGTTGTGTCCTGACATAAAATATTACAAAGGGCAACTATCCGAGATTGTAGGACATTATTATGTCCCATATATTATGTAACAGTTGCATTAAATAGTTATGCCTGTATGTAAGAAACGTAAATGTTACATGCAATATGATAAGTAGCCAAAGTCCTACAACAATAAGTATGTATTGAGGATAGAAGTATGTGCTATCCTGTGTACTGACCATGGGTATGTGTCGGCCTGTAAAGACCGATGTGTGTCCCGCAAGTGTCCCACAATGGCCATTTGAAAAGGTGGCAACCCATGCCAAAGAGGTTCAGTTACCAACACACCTGCAATGACTGCAAATATCTGGGACAGAAATACACGGGACAGTTGTCATTTAGTAACATCCCTTTACATATCGCTGTAATTCCGGAGGTATGGAAGTATCAACCTCACCTGCATACTATATAGAAACCAATTAACAACGGCCCAATGTATAATCCCGTAACAAAAGTCTACTAACTGATAGCTCTTTAATTAGGGAAGGAGGCCACATACATATATGGAATATGTAGAAATGCAAGCCCCACAAACCTGCATATGCTACGTACACCCACCTACATCCCACACACACAAAACTATAGCAATACAGACTGTAATTACAGCACAAACATCCAGTCAGTCAATTACATCTGCAGAAGCGTTAACATACCTTGTGAGAGACACATTTAAAGGTGCCATGTGAAATTGTAGCCGTTGTATAATGGAACAAATGACGATGTTACAGGTTTTGTTTGCAATAGTCCCTTATCAGATGGTTGGGATGACAGGTACATTCACATGTAGAACCACATACTCTAGCCATCATACACAATCCACGGGGGACATGAATCCAAACTATACGTGTCTCTACACATAGTAGTTGCAATTACACACAACGAAACACAATACAGGCCATTTCCCCAAAGGTAGGGCAAATGGGCAATGCCCAAGTGGAGGAATCAATTATACCCCACTGTTGCCACGTAATTGGTGAATGGAGTAGCTGCACAGCTGATGTGCAAGTAATAAGTCACTCAGGAACACCAATTGGCGACAGGAAACCACATGTTACAGGTATCTACGTATATAAGGATGACTTGCCAGACATTCAAACCATATGCTCATACCATAGAACTGTTTAAACAGTGTAAGAGAGATAGTGACAAAAGTCTGGAACGATAACAAGGTATGTAGAACACTTGGTATGTAAGTGTATGTATAGCCTGTTTTGTATTAATTAAAAGTGTCCGCAATGCATAAAGTGGGAAAAGGTATTATGTAATGATGCCTTGCTGAGCATAGTAACGCTTGTAGAAATTGTGTGTCCTGCAGTGGGCCACAAGGTAAACATCACAGACACCACAAGGGATGCTACATGAGGGCTTTAAACAGAACAATCCCATACCACCCGCCGTCAGTGGTAGGGTATGTCCAACAAGTACGTGCCATAGCAGGGGATAGTATATGTTGATATACTGTCACGGTAGGCATGTGTATGGGCATATAACGACAATGACATGTCTAAGGTGGTCCCGCTGTGCAAGTATTCTTTGCATTATGGGATACTATGTAAAATATGTGTAATGTACAGTATTGTAGGTAGATATGTCAGATATTCTACACAGCATAACAGGCATATCATGCATACCAAAGGTATCATCTATTGGCATGTACAATATACAATAACAGGATACATAAGGCTTGTAGTCACGGGACACTGTAATAGCATGATAGCTAATCTAAATGGAAGGGCTACTCAATTAACCATGCACAAAGGACATGTAATAGCTTCGCAGGTTCATAGTGGGGTACTATGCAGTCTGGCAAGTCTATGTGTAAGCACAACTACAGTGTTCACACCAGCGGCACCTCTCTAGGGTAGTGTCCTGTCTGTGAACAGCAGAGCCATGTGTTACCTGCACCTCCGCACAGTACAGCCACTGCAGTGATCCCTGGCATACATGTGTCTCCCATCCACCAAGTGAGGTATCACATGAACAGTGCTACTGAGTGTCCCTGAGTGATGTACATAGGAATCATGTTCCAAAGCATGGTGAGTGTCTGGTTTGGGAATGTAACCCTCAAGCACATCCCATTCATCATTGCGTGTGTGCACATATCCATGAGCATGTTGCTCACAGTGGCTTTTGCATATGTCGCTTATGTGGAATATATCCATGAATATTGTTGTGGACATGGGCCCTGTCTTTTCAGCAGAGGTCACCCCTGAGTATGTAGTATGCAAATGTGTACAGACGTGGTGTCCGTAATTCTGCCGCATACTTCAACCATCGGAGCTCAATAAACGTCATGGCGTGTTAATGTTGTGGTATGTAAAGCTGTAGCTGTTGTGTAAGGTACACCCTAAACGGGGTGTTGTACCCTTGAATGTGTGTATACGTCTGGAGTTCAGAGGTACAATGGGTGCTTATGTTCCAGCTACAAACCCAGTACAGATAAGTGCGGCCACATAGAAGGATATCAACGCCACAGTGGCAATATGGTTATCAAAGGAGTGGATGCAACATACGTGTGTACTACAATCATGTACAATGTGACACGTATGTAGGGGACTAACACCTATGTGATAGTCAGTGGGTGAATGGTGTAATGCAAAGGGGATATTCATGCACCTTGTGTCATGCAGCTTGAGGCCATGATACTGATATCAGGTATCCATCACAGTGACACCCTTATGGAGGGGGTCAGTATCAGCTGGTGGATCAATCATGGTGCTTTGTATGCAGTTGTCTGTAAAGCTAGGCAGGGAAAGTCCCTCTGTGCTAGCCTGTACCTCAGGGAAGCATATACTGAACATGAGGGGCCCTATGACTGAGGACTGTGGTACGCCAAGTGTAACTGAACTACAGTAGGTACTATGGTATGCTACCCTCATTGTGTGTGTCCTGTCCATGAGCCACTTTGCATAACATCCTGAGTCATAGGGGTCGATGTGCAGGTGGATGTGCGTGTTGTCAATACCAGAATGGAGAACGGTGCTGAAAGGCAATGAGAGGACAATGTAGGCTGTGTGGACCCCCTTACCGTCATCAACTACCCTGGTAACTGTATGAAAGGAGTCCACCAGGTGCAGGAGCCATGCCCTGGCCCTAACAAGTCCAACCTGGGTGGCATCAAAGGACCGGAGCTCACCAATGTCTCTGTGATTGACTTCCATGATGATGTGCCCCATAGCCATGCAGAACAGTCCAGTCAGGTGTGTAGGGCAATAGTCCCCCTCGTGCATTGTGGCGCCACCTGTGTGGAGTGTGATAACTGTTGCTGTGTGCCATTCAGGGGTCACAATGTCTGATACAAGGCTATTACTGAATATGGTGGCCAAGTGGGGAGACATGTCGTTCAGAGGTTTGTGTAAATCACAGCCTGGGATGTTGGACAGTCACATGGTGCCAGTGTTCCAGGCCATACACAGTGCAGGTTAGTACTGTGTAGGTGTGACCGCAGGGACACCGCAATGTTCCTGCATGGATTGTGGCCCTGTAGGGAGTGAGAGAGTGTAATGTTAGCATTGAACCCATCCGCCAGCATGTTGCCAACATCACCTGGTTCTGTAATGTTCCTGAGTAACTGTTGTATGTCAGAGCAGATGTGGGTATTGCCACTGACTACTGACATACCTCCATAATGCCTTGTGGTACACCCTGGAATGTGTCGCAGTAATGTTTACGTAGCTAGTTTCGGAGTATGTGATGAGGGATCCTGTAGCCCTACTGAGGCTGACCAGTGAGCTACCCCACCCATGGGATTGTACTCCACTTTGCAACAGCCTCCACCTGTTGTTGTAAATTATGTCCATGGAACTGGACCCCCAGAGTGGCGTCCATTATCTGGTGGGTACCATCATGGCTCTGTGTGGAATAGCATGATCCATGCAGTCGTGTAAGTGCTAATGAAGTGCACTGGGGTATGTTTCAGCATTTGTATGTGCATTGTCCATCTGCACGGGTGTCATGACGTTAACTACTGCTGTCTTAAGACGTCTGTAGTAGGCGTTGTAGTACTCTTGTACTGTGTATGCCATGAAGGGTGTGGTTCCGGGATGTGGATAACAGGGGTGATTAGCATATGTTCGGAATCCACCAATGAGGGGATAGCCCCAGGTGTGGAACACCAGTCACATGTTGGTAGTGTCCATGTCAAGGATATTGTTGGTCTTGGAGGTGGTGTGTATGGGTTGATCCAGCCGAGTGGAGGTTATGAATCCCAGACAGCGTTGGCTTAATGTGTCGGTACATGAGTGGCTATCCCAGTTAAGTGTGGGGTAGTGTCAGTCTCACATCAATAGTACCTGTCTGAGCCCTACTGTCCAATACACCAAGAAATGAGGTCTGGTAACCGTGGGGTATGTTGTTGAATCCGTAGCTTGTTACAATGTGTATAGCAGTTCTGGCCACAGTTAGTTGCATGTGGAGCACCTCTGATGCATTGTGCTATGTAACTAGCCAGGATGTGTGTACACCATAGTGGAATATAGGAACACCTCAGCCGTGGGAGTGCCGGTCCAGGTTACATGACTGAAAGGTATGGTCTGTGTATAACCTGTCATTGCAGGTGTGCTCTGCAGAGCCTAGAGGCAGGTCCCAGTCACTGCAGAGATATTGAAGTGGTCCATTATAAGGAGTGCCTTGCTTGCATGTGTCAGAGATGAAGATGTCAAGCATTGCGTCACATGACCCCATGTTTTGCTTGCCTGTTCCCGTTCTGGTGGTGAATGTTATTGGAAACTGCACAAGACAGGCAGTATAGAAGCAGCAAGAGCCTTACATGTTATCTGTACTCCCAGGGCTGACAGGTGCAGGTCATCTGTGCCAAAGCATTGTGTTTTGTTGACCATATCAGTCAAAGTGGACAGATACCAGATGCCTGTGGAATGACAGCAGAAGCATAGGCAACTGTTGAAGTGACAAAGTCAGTCATTGTACAGTGGTATCAGGTCCAGATGAATGCATAATGCTCCCCAGGGCTTGGCCCATACCTTCAGGGCTACAAGACCAGTGAGCTATTGCATGTCCCTGCACATAAATATTCTGTGAAGTTGCATCTCAGGGCAGTCACACTAACATGGAGAATGACAGTCAAATTGTATCTGGTGAGGTGTGGCATGGGTGCATAGGTTATGTTGCAGAACCAGTTACCCGACAGCAAGATGTAAGCGACTATCGCCTTGTGTAGCCTGCTGAGTGGAACATCAGTGTGACCGCCTACAGAGTCACCTATGACAGGTGTGTTGTGTATGTTATAACACCCTATTGGCTGTATGTGATGGGCACACATGAGTCTGTGGGCTATAAGTTATTGTTGTGTTTGGTGATGGGGGCTGCCTTTGGTGCCTACACAGAGTATGGAGAGGTACTGCACAAGTTGTACTCATATGTGTGGCCTGTGGTGGTGGAGATCTTGTGAGACTATTTGATGAGTGGGGTGTGTTGCGAATGTTACACATCCCCACATGCTTGTCAGGTGCAGTCAGGGTTGGTGACAGCATTACCCCCAGCAGGGCTGCATATGTGCATCTCCCACAGGCTGTAGTGTCGTATGTTGGGAGGTGAGCATTGACTGTGTACATGAGACAATTGCTCTATTGCCACATGTACGACATATTCATCATATAGACAGGCAATAGCACTGGTACGTGACAGTTGGACATGCCTGTATATACAACCATGTCTCACAAGATATGTGAGTTACATGTGTACAACAGCTGTTGTACTGTAAGCAAGCTGGAAATGTAAGGACAGACAGTGTACTTTTGAGACATGGTATGGAATGGGTGCTATATTAATCAGTAGCTCATGAAGTGCTCACAAGTTCTGAACAAGTGCTGAGCATAAAAATACAATACAGATAGAGTGCTGGATAATATCAACCCACAAGTGGTGACGACAGTCATAATTGGTGGCACCGCACTATAACCCTGCTGAGTATGGTCTGCAAGTCCATGAACCATTATCAATGTAGATGTTAGCAGTACAGATGTACATGACAGTACGGATGTTTGACTACATATACCTTCGTATGTCACAGGAGTGTTCTACCAGTGGCCTGTTGACAGAATCAACACTACAAAAGGTGCCAGAGTGACATGTGCATATCACACCAGTGCCAGCTACAGTAAAACAGGGTTAATGTGTTGTACTCCACCCTCATTGTAGCCCATACCACACAGACAGATGTGAGGCATCTGTGTATGTAAGGATGTGAATGGCCATGACCTATGAGCAATAGCTGTCTCAGTGTTGTGAACAACATACAGAATGGGCTTTGTGGGTGAGGTGTGTGACATATGTGCACATTCTGATGGATGATATCAGCACTGTCACCGCTAGGTGAATATCCCTGTACCCATTAACTACCACCTAGGCTGCGGTCAACATTATGGACACTGTGTAAGGGATGGTGCTGTGCAGTTCACCTCCCTGAGTTGGTGACGTCTCCAGGCCCCTTAGGTAGTCATACGAGGTACCCATGTCATGACAGGGTGCCATCCATGAGCATGGAGATCATTGGACAGGCATACACAGCACTCGGGTGACCTTTAAGGGGTATTGGCCATGTGTGGATGGGCGATACCAGCCTTCACAATCCTCACCTCCACTATGCAGCATGCTGTCTACTTTGCATAAAGACATGTGCTACACTATGATGTTGGACATGCTACATGTCCATATCCTGATCTGAAAGACATACGTCATGGACAGCCACCGTCCTACTACTAGGATCGCCACATGCTGGACAGATCCCTCTGCCATACATGTGACATACTCCCACCATACCATGCAACCCTGTCCATCAAAGCTGCACATGTCATCTCTGTCATACACGGTGTGATGACCGCATGGTAGATGTAGTATCAACTGTCTGGATCAGTAATGTGGCACTGATGCACCTCGCAGTGGCAAAATGGCTGTCAGATACAGCTAGGAAACCTTGCCCGTACATGCTATAGTTGATAACCATCCCTGTGAATGACGTCCGACTAGCCATTGTCCCATGTCTATCACATGTGCAACACAGGCGATCCGTGGCAGGATGTTGAACAGCTGTACACTGCTGTGTAGATGTATATGGCAAAACACATGCATGTAAAGGTTTCCATGTGTATGTGTGCATTGTCACTGCTCAAGTCCATTAAGGCAGTGTATGTGTTGATATGTGACATATACACAGCATCAAGGTCAACAGCATTACCGTGGACACATCCAGGCATGTGCTGATAGGTAAGAACACCAGTGCAGGCAAACAGACATGCCCACATCAAGACAGCATTCACATGGAGTATGAACAATGTAATGAGGTGACACACATATATGGTGATGATATCCAATGCATAACGGGTGTTACATGTATGTGACACAAACATGTCAGTCGTGTCAGTGTTATGATGATTTGCAAAGATAACTGTGCAGATGTACTAGATTTACTAGAAATGTATGTGCAGCAGTATCTCTGTACATCTCTGATACTGTGACCTGTCACCATCATTTTGTCTTACAGATAATGCCTCGTACACGCCTGCCAGCGTACAGCCACCAGGAGGATGATGTTCTCATCCCGTACCTCCATGAGAACTATGAGATGTTGTTCAGCCATGTGCCACAGCATGCCCAGCAGCATGACGACCTGTGGCAGGATCTTCGCAGGAGGGTGAATGATGTGGGTGGCCATAACCGCACCTACCAGCAGGTGCGCAGACACTGCACGGACTTGATACGACATGCAAAACAGCGTGCCACTGCAATCGCCAGGGAACAAGGTGGAACAGGTGGTGGGCCACCAACCCAGCCCCCACTCACACACTGAGGAGCTACTGGCCAGTCTGGGGACACCCTCAGAACAGCATCCACAAACACTAGCTGCCATCGTGGAGGTGGGTGTCTCCCAACCAATGAGCCTGGAGTTGCCTGGTAAGTCAGTACTGCAGATATGACTATTATATCCCATTTAGTTGCATGTGTCACTGTACATTATGTAATGTAACATCATATGCAAGGTATGTTGACACACATGCTGCATACTACAGTATGCTATCCTGTGTATGCACACATGTGCATACTATATGCTATTGTACAGGTGAATGAGTTAACATGCACAGTGCACCCTGTGGCTGTCATACAGTCATGGATAATGTTCAAACTGCTGTGTCACCCCTATACAGGTACCTCTGGCATGCCACACAGACATCAGTCCATTGCAGGTGAGACTGTCATCAGTATCAGGCATGTTAAAGCATAGATCTAATCGCCATGTGGCCAGTTAACGCTTGTACACTTGATGTTTGGTCCAGTCACGATATACAGGTCACATCACCCATCATTCACACTGGCCACCCATGTGCAATATATACTAAACAAAATGATACACCGACATGAAACCACAGTATTTGTCATTGCTACATGTGTGGACAGCTGTGCATACAACGGTGGAGGTGTTGTACAATGTAGGCATATGTACTATACATTGGAACAACACGTGTGGTACACAGACAGTACCACACAGTGAGCTGTGATATGGGCAGCCCACAGGAGTCACCATTGTGTTATATGCCCCTGCAATGGGTGCACACATTGTGATGTGCCATCTGACATGTCCCAGACACGTAGTGTTCTGGCTGCAATATTGTCACACTATCCCATAACCCGTACCCCACATACCAAACATACAACCTGTTGTCTGCATAGCCCTGGGTGTATGTCATATGGGATAACACAGACATGTGAGATAGACGGCCATCACACACATTTGGCCAACACATGTGCACACATGGCCATGGGGGATGGCCAGAGACACGTAGCCACACAGTAGATGTGATGTGTATACACCCTGTTGCACATTGTCCACACATGGTCTAATTATAGCCTTAGCTGACAGATTATACAGTTGATGTGGTACACTGGACATCCTAAAAGCCTGTGCAAAGCTAGTGGAGGGGTCACTGAAGTCTACCATATAAGATGTGTTGAACATAACGACTGTGTCATAGCATGACAGTAGTCACCTGTACAGCTTCCACAGACATTGACACCACATCAGGCCACAGATACTGTACATCTCCCTTGCTGCTGTAGGACATCACCGTTAGCTCTGCACCTCGTGTGTGTGGTACATCAATGTCATGTGGGACATGGTGAATTGACAAGTCTGCTATGTGTGGACATGGATGCCAGGCAGCTAAGACTCTGTAGTAGTTGTGCAGGGGTGTCATCTGTAGGTCCTCCAGTGACCTGTCACATGACACAGCATGGTTTGGTGTGTATACACCTCAGCATCGTGGGTCACAATCCACAGTTATGTCATGGGTATCCATGCAGTTATGGCTATGCAATGTGTACATATTATGCACTGTATAGCAATATAGATGCCTCATGATGCCATGCAATGGCACAGTGTCTGTACTTCACACTGTATAGCAATGTAGATGGCTCACAGTACCCTTCCATGCTCATGCACATTTGCTAAACATGCATTCTATCTGTAGGGCATACAGACAAACCGCAATGTGATGCCCATTATGACGCTGTACATGTGTCAGGACACCATTGTGTCAGACATGTATGCATGTTAATGCACACGTCAGCAGATTACATGTCAAGGTCACGTCAGCCATGTGTACTGTTATCCTGTTCTGGTCCACATGGTGTATCACTGGGATGCATGCATACTACCATGATTGTGTGAACTGCAAGGCTACTGATATGACACCTGCTTGCTGTAGTGTGCACCCTAGGGAGGTATGCTAACTAACACTATTAATGTCTGAGCTGCATGCCTTCTGCTGTATCACAGGCATGCTGCATGCCGTCTGTCAAATCACATGCATGGTGTGTCTGTGTGTCTGTGTGTGTGTGTGTGTGTGTGTGTGTGTGTGTGTGTGTGTGTGTGTGTGTGTGTGTGTCTATTGTAATTTAGAGTCTTTCTTTGCATTCACAGGTGATGTAGGTGCGTTACCCTCCTGCGGTCCATCTGATGTTAGTGTCCCCACAGATACTAGCAGTGATGAACATATGCATGAGGTACAGGCAGGGTTGTCAGGGGCAGAATCTGTGCCAATGGTTGCCATCCCAGCTATGTCCCCCTCTTCCCTGCACACAGTTCTGCTGCCAACACACACCGCATCACCAGTGGCCATAGAGGAAGGACAGTTAGCGTCTGTTAGCGTGGAACAGGAACGTGTGGTGGCTACAGAAGGTGTGTCTCCACACCATGGTGTCAGTGTAATGACTGCAGATGTGCCACACAGGCATGTGGCCGGTGCAGCTCGTAGGAGGAACTCTGGCAGACATGCACCTGCAGGACAGAGCACAGCAGCTGGTATCACCAGATGCATGTTCCAGACTGTAATGGCGGCACAGGCATGTGCTGAATGGCAGAACAGAGAAGGGCAGAGGCTGCAGAGGGCTGCTATCTGTACCCTAAACGACAACATCCAGGCATTGGCAAATGCTCAACAGCAGATTGCTGATGTTCTGGACAGGCGATTGGGTAACATGGTCAGAATCCTTGACAGTGGTATGGCACTCCGTGAGCGTGAGCTCTCTGTGCTGGAACATCTGGTAGGAGTGGGGTGTAGGCCACATGGACGTAGGCCAGCTACACCACCTAGTGCAGGTCAATGTGAGCGTGCCACCTCACATGCTCGCTCCCATAGTGCCGGTAGCAGTAGCAGTGCAGCTGGTGCTGCGCTGTCCACACCAGGACACAGCAGGCCATGTGGACGTGGCCCTGGACGTTCCCAGTGGGGACAGGGTTCCAGTGGACATGTGTCGTCGGACAGTAGCCAATCTGTACCTCCGCCTGGTAGTGCCTGTGCAACTCCTGGCAGGCACAGGTCACGTGGCCAGACACAGTGAGCTGTATAACCTGGTCTGTACAATCTGGAGCTGTCAATAATACCCCTGTGTAGGCCTCACAAAAGGCAGAACTGTGTGCACACATACACAGACACAACAAGCACATCTGTAGGGCACCACAACACCCACATGCATACTGAACAGACATGTCCAATCATATCACCGGCCCTTACCCACACACATGATGTCATCCATTGGTGCAGCCTATGCCCCTGGCAAACATTATCACCCTGTGCATATGATGAAGCCTGTGCCGCATCCCTGTCATCCACACCATCGGTGCAGGGACATGCTAAAATGGTCTGATGCACAGGGTGAACAGAATAGTGAGAGAAGTGTATATTCCATTAGTTGTGTACTGTTAACATGCACCAGACATACCATGTAGTACAGGTTTAGCAGGCATTGTTATATGTTCACAGTATGTGTCTTGGTAACAACAGTAACAGCATGTTGGTAATGATGCCCTGGTTCCCTCCTTATGGTCTACTTGCATGTGCCTACAGGTAGCAGTGTTTGAAGTCTCCCATGTGTAACTGTGGAGTACTCACAGGCATGTATGGCAATATCAACATGCTATAAGTAGCCTTAACCTGACTGATGGAAAGGCTAACATACCACAGATGTCCACACATATACTGATCCAGATGCATGTGGGCAGTTTAATAGGCTACAGTGGCTAGAGACGTGACATTCATACCAGGTCACATCACAGGTATGTTGACATGGTGCAGGGGTTGTACACAGCGGTCCGGCCGATGATAATGTTAGAGGCCACTTGATAGCATGAGGCCTCACTGTGTAGCAGCAATACCCTGTCACATTACAGGAACATGCCCACACTCACGGGGTCAACAACACTATACCGCACACCCCATAGTGTTGAGGTGAGGGCTCCTGCCTATGTGGTCATCACCCTCACAGTACTGTGCACCCACATGATGCAACACAGAGTAAGAACATGTACAGGTAGCCAGTACGGCTGAGACTGATGGCATCAACAGGGTAGTAGACTGCATCACCGTGAGGGGTTAGGGATCCTGTGTGTTCTGTATGGTAGCATACACCCTCACTCCATGCACCAGACAGCCATACATACATGCACACACACACACACTGTGGAGACCACAAATGTCATACACATACGGATAGCTGATGTGTGTGATACACACACCACCCCTGCCTACGTCATGCTTTCCACACTGCAGTATGTACAGATCTCTACAACAGTGTACAGGGGTGTGTAACAATTGGGATGTATTCCCCACCATATGTGGCATATATGGTCACACAAGCAAACACACATGGCAGTACTGTGAATGATACACCTGCTATATGATGATACATCTGACAGACATGCAGCAGTATTGGCCACATTATGTGTACCAATGCTATGTCCGGCAATTGTGCTGCTATATGCACACGGGAGGATGTAAGTGTTACAGGTGTCAAGTGACGTACACTCAGTAATACCTGACTGCTGTGTAGGTTTTATGTCTTCACCGTCAAGTAACAGTAACATAGCATACTGTTTGCACATGTAATGTTAGGATGGCGTGTGACACACCTGTGAGCCATCCCCGGCAAACATCCATCTGCACAGGTGGATCACCACTTTATGTACACACATCCATCCATACCTGATGTACATCCTACCGTACTGTCAGTATGTCACCATATACAGGTGTCAATGATGGGGCTGCATTGCAACTGCATGTTGTAGTTAGGCACAGATGAGTTACATACATCAGCTACTGCACATGCATGGTAGCTGCATGCACACTACAAATTGTACATGTGTGTTTGTCCTACATGCCTGTCATGTAGCCATGTTTGTATGCATTGCAATTGGTGGACATGTGTGATGACATACATAACACATGGACTGTTGTATGACATGATGGGTGTCATGGGTAACTAGTACAGAGGGAATG
Organism: Protopterus annectens; assembly: GCF_019279795.1. Taxonomy (NCBI): domain Eukaryota; kingdom Metazoa; phylum Chordata; order Ceratodontiformes; family Protopteridae; genus Protopterus; species Protopterus annectens. The sequence goes on along the minus strand of NC_056742.1, from coordinate 177,705,617 downwards.
TGTCCTCGGTCAACATTGCTACCTCATGTACTGTTAGCATTCAACAACCATGGACCCACCTTCCATTTGGGTGCGTGTGATTGCTGTAGCCACTTGTCTGCACGGAGGACAGCAAAAGCTATGCTATGTACATATGTGTTGTGTGTGTGGTCCATGCACATATCCACTGTGATTACATGTATGTCATATCCAAACATGTGTATTCTTTGGTGTACAGCGACAGTCATCTGTCACAGCTGTGTAAGACCCAGGGCCCCTGGTATGTGTAGAGCCAACCTGGTTATTACAGTGGTATCATTGCAATGCATAACACTTGATGGAACCTTGTCAGCACATGTGTAGTCTGCACAGTTGCTGTAGACCTATGTACAGTCCACTGGTCATGAGTCACACAGTGTTGTGGTAATGTATGGCTGTGTATTGCTGGTCCAATGACATGGTGATGTCTGAGGGCTACATTGTAGACTGCGGAGTGTACCTCTGTGAATCTGCACCTGAGATTTCTGTGATGGCTCCTGAGTGTGTACTGGTCAGTACATGTGAGTGGCATTCTTGTACGTGGGGACAGTAACACCATACTGTGCCCTTCCATGTTTAGAATCCGTGTGCATGCAAGATGGCCCTTTGCAACTGCTAAGTGGGTGAGCATGCCCAGTACGCCATTGTGTAGATGGACATACAGTACATTCCAAACTGCGCCCTTCCATGTTTAGAATCTGTGTGCATGCAAGACGGCCCTTTGCAACTGCTAAGTGTATGAGCATGCCCAGTACCCCGTTGTGTAGATGGACACACAGTACATTCCAAACTGCACCCTTCTGTGTTTAGAATCCATGTGCATGCAAGACGGCCCTTTGCAACTAAGTGTGTGAGCATGCCCAGTACGTCGTTGTGTAGATGGACACACAGTGCATTCTAAACTGCTCCCTTCTGTGTTTAGAATCTGTGTGCATGCAAAACAGCCCTTTGCAACTGCTAAGTGTGTGAGCATGCCCAGTACGCCATTGTGTAGATGGACACACAGTACATTCCAAATGGACATGTGATACTATGCGTGTGGGCATGCCCAGTGACACCTTGTGTCGGTGATGTGCCTCTGTGTATGGGCATGGCCATTGACATCCTGTATAGTGATGGTGGTCATCCAGGCAACAGATGTCCATTTTCAACATCACGATGGATGCCTACATTGAGCACACTGGTTGACTGTCTTGAAGGGTGTACTGTCTGTGGCACGTCCCGTATCTATGTAGTGTTGTAGTGCTCTGTAGATATTTAGTTGCCCCGATCACACCACTGCCGTGTGTCTGTCTATGTCCACCTTGGGACAGTAATATGCTTTCAGACTGCTCCCTCTCTATACATTCCCTATTGGCGTCCTTGCCTTTGCGGATGATGTCATCCACCTAGAAGTATGCCTCTGGGAGTGCTGTGTTCAGTAATCTCAGTAGCGTTTTCTGTAACTGCGTATTGCTGTAGTGTGATAAGGTAGTTAGGTGTATGTTCGACTCCCAGCCCTGCCAGGTGTGTGCCTGTGTGTTTGTGTGTGTGTTTCCAGCTGACTGGGGACAGAGTAATGCTTTTAGATGGCTCACACCACATACATTCCCTATTGGCGTCTTTGCCTTTGTGGATGATGTCACGCACCTAGAAGTATGCCTCTGGGAGTGCTGTGTTCAGTAATCTCGGTAGCGCGTTCTGTAACTGCGTATTGCTGTAGTGTGATAAGGTAGTTAGGTGTATGTTTGACTCCCAGCCCTGCCAGGTGTGTGCCTGTGTGTGTGTGTGTGTGTGTGTGTGTGTGTGTGTGTGTGTGTGTGTGTGTGTTTCCAGCTGCCTGGGTACAGAGTAATGCTTTTAGATGGCTCACACCACATACATTCCCTATCGGCGTCTTTGCCTTTGCGGATGATGTCACCCACCTAGAAGTATGCCTCTGGGAGTGCTGTGTTCAGTAATCTAGGTAGCGCATTCTGTAACTGCATATTGCTGTAGTGTGATAAGGTAGTTAGGTGTATGTTCGACTCCCAGCCCTGCCAGGTGTGTGTGTGTGTGTGTGTGTGTGTGTGTGTGTGTGTGTGTGGGTGTTTCCAGCTGCCTGGGGACAGAGTAATGCTTTTAAACAGCTCACACCACATACATTCCCTATCGGCGTCTTTGCCTTTGCGGATGATGTCACCCACCTAGAAGTATGCCTTTGGGAGTGCTGTGTTCAGTAATCTCAGTAGCGCGTTCTGTAACTGCGTAATGCTGTAGTGTGATAAGGTAGTTAGGTGTATGTTCGACTTCCAGCCCTGCCAGGTGTGTGCCTGTGTGCGTGTATGTGTGTTTCCAGCTGCCTGGGGACAGAGTAAGGCTTTTAGATGGCTCACACCACATACATTCCCTATCGGCGTCTTTGCCTTTGCGGATGATGTCATCTGCCTAGAAGTATGCCTGTGGGAGTGCGGTGATGCCTGAACTCAGTAGCGCTGTCTGTTACTGCATAATGCTGTAGTGTGGTAGACTGGACAGGTAGATGCTCGATTCTAGGGCATGGCAGGTGTGTGTTTGGCAGTTATACCATATGTGTTGGTATCTGTGGGTGGCTAGCTGCAGGATGTGTCCAGTTTGTTTTGTTGCTGACCTATTTAATGTCCACAGCCCGCATATTCTGCCAAGACACTGGGTTGTCAACACATACAGTCACCAATAGGTCTGGTGAGTAACTGTCAGCAGCCCTACTCTTACCCTTGCTACGGTCTGACCCATGTGACGCAACATGACACACGTGCCTCGATATTAACAACACTACATGACGCAGGTGGCACATGTAGTTTCCTTTCCATTCCTGTCTAATTCATTGCTGTCATGTGGTTCGCTGTTGTGATATAAATGCCATATCTACATATGTGTGTACATGTATATGTGTGTATGTATATATACATATATATATATGTCCATAATATATGTCTACAAATAATATATGTGATATATGTAGATGTAGAGGTGGACATAGATGTGAACATATGTCTGGGGACATCAGCACTATTGACTATTTCTGCCGGATGATCTGTACGTGATAACCTGGGATCTATGTATATCTGCCATGGCGTGGTGTTAATGCACATCGTCTGTGGTGTGCAGGGCCATGGGTTGTAGTCGTGTAGACACCGGTTATTTTGTTGCTGGGAAGACCATGGGACATCGAATATGGTGATGGTAAGGCACCTGTTGCCAGTTGTGTGTGGATCTGAGCGACACTGAGCAGTGGTTAATATGTTGGAGGTTCGGTATGGGTCATATAACTATTCATTAGAAGACTATACTATGCAGATGAGGTTGACTATGGTGTATCACATTTATCACCAGGGTGTGCTGCTGGTACCTGGAGTGTATGTGTGTAGTCAGTCAGGTGCAGGTCTCGCATATAGTTGACAGCATGGGAGGGGGGTCAGGCATACTGTACGTACATTGCAGAACTGTGCCTCGGGACTGCTCCTGCCTTAGCAAACCTAAGCTAGGGGTGTGTCAATACCTGCCTGGTGACATTGGGAGGGATGACAGCAGTGGTGGGGTAGTCAGGGTGTCCAGGCTGCACAAACTGGTGTTGATCAGCACAATCAGCTGATGACATGGCCAGTCCACACATGAACAGTACATTAATGCGAGCAAGCAGCATACACACGTTTCATCCAGACTCTACACCACCGCTGTATACCTGCAGGGACATTTCACAACACAGTCCAACCAAATGACACGGACTGCAGCAGGCAACATATACCAACATGTGCGAGGGGCTGGGGCAGTGCGGATGTGTATGCTGCCGAACAACCCTTACTGGGGTGACATAAGACTTTATAGACCAAGGGTGACTTACCAGGGTCTACATGGGCTGGGGACGTTGGAGCACTATGGGGTGGACAGAGACCTCCTACAGCAGCTTGTTGACCTGTGCCTAACACATCACACAGGCCGAGGGGAACACATCACAGTGGATACCATGGGATGTGTTGTTCTAAGGTGTACTAGCCACAGGTACCTCACACAGCACAACTGGGGATATCATGGGTATCTCACAGGCATCTGCATCCAGAGTATTGCACCAGTTCACAGATGCCATGTCAACACATGCTAGTGAGCATGTACAGGTTCTCCACATACGTGATTAGTGGACCAGCACTATGAATCTGTTCAACCACATGAATGAGTACCCTGGGGTACTGGGTGCTATAGCCTGCACACGTAGCACCACCTGGGGAGCAGGGTAGGGCCTACAGTCAGTGCAGGGGCATACCCTCCAATAGCTAAGCCCTATGCAATGGCCAGGGCATGAGATTGAATGTGTGTGCTGTCTGCCCTGGAAGCTGTGATGTATTCGATATATGGCATCTGACACAGCTGTAGCACACCAATGCCTATGTGGACATCCCCTACAGTCTCCTAGTGGGGGATGCTAGGTAAACACTGGTGTAGTGGCTTATAACACCCATCAGCAATGCTCACACACCTGAACACTCACACCATACTGAGGCGGATGCACATGCAAGACATATACATGTGCATGTGTTTGGGATGCTCGGTTCACAGTTCTGGTATCCGGACACATCTGTTGGGGCTCTGCAGTATTCACAGGCTACATGCATACATGTTGTTATGTTATTTGCTATGCTACACAATGTTATCCTGCAGTAACAGTTGCAGCAGGAACAGCATGAGTCAGGGCCACACAACCCAACACCACTGCCAAGGCCTGTACAGGCACAATGTGACTTGGTGAAGGAACTACCTGAGTAGGGCACAGTCAGCGACAGCCCATGCACAGTATGACCTGCCCTTGGCAAAGAGGCAACACAAGGCATATGCACTGCCACAGTAGGTACCCACGGATTTCCCCTCTCTGACCCGCACACAGTACAATGGATGCCAAACATGACAGTACCTGTGCTCGGCCATGTATGGGAGGTGCACTGTGTGCATCCAACATAGACAGCACTCCAGCATCGTCCTGAACTCTGTAACACAACCAGGGTATGTCTATTGAGTTAACAAGTGGCAGTTGTATTAGAATGTGTACTTACCCATTGCTCTGGTATGTATGCGAGCATACAAGTGACTGTGGTGGCCAAATGTTAGGGCAGCAGACAGTACACATCCATAGTGGCACCATGACCTCTGTAGCACATACGGGGGTCACAATGGTAGCCTGTAGTACACAGGGTGTCCTACCCACTGCAGATTATGGGCTGACCATCATGTGTGTCCATACAGCCCACACACGTTCCATGCAGCTGGACAGATTTGGACCAATACAGACAAATGATATACGATGGCCTATGGATATACCCAATGACTGACCCCAACCCTGTATGGCACACACAGATGACAGCAGGCCAGGCTGTTTGATGTAGGATGTGTAATAGTACGTCCAACACCACTGTGCTGGTAATTAATGCTGGGAACTGACAAACCCTGGTATCCCTCCAACCAGCAATTTAGGTAGGTCCACACACTGACCAGTACAGTAGCGGCAGATGTGTACAACTGTTGGCTGTGCCCCCCATCACACCTACATGTGAGAGTCATGTGCACCACCCACGGTGCTGTGTAGGACTGTGGTTGCATGTCCCCCCACACTATACAGACATAGCAACTGTCAATGCCACATGACCATTAGCTACCCTGCAGACACAGCATGTCACCTGTCTGTGTAGAACAGAGGGGTCAGCAACACAGTACTAACTATCTGGACATGTGACACATGCAATACAGTTGACCATACTTTGCATGCTCACACACATGATGGTATTGTCAGTCTACAACATGCGCAACAGTCACACTGGGCATGCTCACACACTGAAACACAGGACGGCCAGGCATGCACACACCAGTGGTCCGGACATATCTGCCAGTACATTGCTATACTGTTGGATGTCTGCGCTGTATGGTGTTTGCGGTCTATTGTCTGTACATATGCCATGGTCTATTGTTCATTCACATGAGCTATGTGCGCAGGGTACTTCTACCATCATGTGTATAGGGCGGTTCTTTGTTTGCGGACAGGCCGACGCCTTTGGATACAAACCGGGTAAGGCACAGTCCAGCAGGTGGGAGCTGTTGTGTGTGGGTTTGCACAGTCTTAAGCACTGCTGACCTCTGGTCACAGCACCTTATACACGTTTACACTCCACATTTTTTTGACAGGGCACTACTGGCATACTGGTAGACAAACACGCTTACAGCCGCTCACTCTCCGACATTGGCGCTTACATTTGTCACTCACGCTGGGTGTGTGCGATCCCTTGTGATGCGTATTACATCAGACTACATGACAACAGTACCGGGTATGTGTAACCATTTTGCGACAGCAGCCGTTCAACTGTACGGACTCGGCGGCCTGTCCAGTGACGTAATCATATTATATGCATGTTCCTCATAGGATCTGCTCCCATCTGCCTGATACATGGGAACCGATACTCTGCAATGCTGACATGTGACGAGTTTGTTAACGCAGCTGTCTGCCGAGTCATGCTACTGCATACCAACTGCACATTGACCACTTTTCAGATTGCACGACGGGAAACTGTAGGAGTGACACCTTTCCCACTTTGCATGGGACAGTCCCTCATCACACATCACATGTGACAATACCAGAACTCTCCACCAATCAGGGACACATTTCTGCAGAATCAGGGACAGGTCATGAAAAACAGGGACACTTTTACAAAAGTAGTGCTATTAACTTGACACACTGACAGAATCAGAGCATATGACATAATACACATATTCTGAAGTAACAGTTGTTTATAACTCTTACTTATTGTCATTAGTCAGTAAGTGTAATTCACCACCTTTCCTTCAACAGCCACTACATTTAGGAGGGATTAAGAAGGACACAGTTAGACTTTCAGTCAAACTCAGGGAAGTACCTGACATTCAGGGACAGTTGAGTGGTATGGACAATACTCTAGCCATTGCAACTGTCCTGATTAGGGGACCTTCTCATGTTGTAGGTGTCTGTACTGTTTCCTTGTTACAGGTCTTGTATACCTGACACGTCGATATGTCATATGTAGTAGCATAAGCAACTATACTGCTGCTAGACTATGCTTTGATTTGCTCCGATATGTATATTTCTGTACTATGCATGGCTGTAAGTATGTTCTGCCCTGGTACATCTGACAGTTCTATAGAGCAGGTTCCACTTTGGCCGTTCAGACTTGTGGCGGCCCTATAGACCCTATAAGTAGAGCTATCACATGTGTCGAGGCAACACATGCCCACAGTATACCTCTCAACTGTCCCTGATTTTCAGGGCCATCCCTGATTTTGAATCAAATTTTAACTCTGTCCCACTTAATCCCTCCTAAAACTAGTGACGTTTGGAAGAAAGGTGGTGAATTACATTTAATGAATAATGACAATAATTAAGAGTTACAAACTTCTTTTACTTCAGAAAATGTGTATTAATTCATATGCTCTAATTCTGTCAATGTTTCCAGTTAATAGCTCTAATATTTTAAATATGTCCATGATTGTCCTTGTGTTTTCTTGGCTTGTCCGTAATTCTGCTGAAATTTGTCCCCAATTGTTTGAGAGGTCTGACCCACAGCCAGTAGTACATGGACGACCTCCACGGTTTGCATACGTTAAGGTTATTCATGTAGCATTATAACTGATAATACTGTTTCCTATTACATGTAGCTGTTACTGATACAACAAATTGATGTCTGACACCACTACACACACTATACAGCCTCCATTCCCGAACTCACAGGCCCAGACCTCTCAACCAATTGGGGACAAATTTCAACAGAATTAGGGACAAGTCAAGAAAAAATCAGGGACACTTTTAAAATATTAGTGCTATTAACTTGAAACATTGACAGAATCAGAGCATATGAATGAATATGCATTTTCTGAAGTAAAAGCAGTTTATAACTCTTAATTATTGTCATTATTCATTAAGTGTACTTCACCACCTTTCCTCCAAAAGTCACTAGTTTTAGGAGGGATTAAGAGGGGCAGAGTTAAAATTTGAGTCAAAATCAGGGACATCCGTGAAAATCAGGGACAGTTGAGAGGTATGCACAGGCCATGTGTCATAACTAGTAAAACAATCAAAGCGGATCTGGTTCCACGCAGGACTGTATTTAATAAAAATTCCACAATTAACACGAAAAATTAACAGAGCAAGAACAAGTGATTGGCTATGCATGATTAACTTCATTATTTAACAGATGTGCATAGTGAAGTTTTTATTACTCTGAAGATACCCACAGAATTGATGGGTGAAAGCACTCAGTATCTTTATGTTTTATTCTTGCTCTGTTAATTTTTCATGTTAATTGTGGAATTTTTATTAAATACAGTCCTGCGTGGAACCAGATCTGCTTTGGTTGTTTTACTAGTTGTTGCTGCCTTTTGGTATTCGTCATGTGCCATAACTGTCGTTTTGCAGGACACAACTGCCCAGACGGGTGTGTCCCTCACAGGCGTACGGGTGTTTAACCTCTTCTATTATGCTACCCTCTACCTGAGGTGGTCAGAAACTTATGCACTTTCCGTCAGTAGCAGAACTCACATACCAATGGCTGTGACTGAACACTGTATCAGGAACAATGCATAACACCCTGCGGGACACATTTAGATGATTGGTTCTATTAACCAGACACATTCACAGTCACATAACATATGTATTCATTCACGTTTGTCAAGGTACATGCTGCTTATGACTCATACATGTTGTCATCTGTCATTAACTGTATTCCGCCACCTGTTCACCTAATATCAGTAGTTCTGGCAGTGTTTATTTGGACTTTGTTACATTCTGATACATAACTATGGACGTCCATGCTAATCGGGTACACGGCACTGTGTAGGTCTCTATGTATTCCCCGATGGTTTACAAACTATCCGGTAGATGTGCTCTTCAGGTTTGGGAGGTGTAGGCGTATGCTATGCCCACATAGGAATATTAATGACTTCCACTGGGCAGGCCCACTACATCTTTGCCAACCAGTACCTGCACACTTAAGCCCATTAATGCATACCCATGGTCCACCTACCTGGCACCCTTCTACAGCAGTCGTGACAAATACTTACTGCGAGCGCAGCTGGGGTATGAGCACACCCCTACACATTGCCCACTCTCCCCATCTCTGGACACATGTCGTACGTTTCGTCAACCCATGTATTATCACACTTGCACAACCTACTGTTCCATGTACACCTACATCCTGCTCGTATTAGTGTCAGCAGATTCTTTCAAAACCTGAATTTTTGGGGTCCCGCAAGGGACACCGTTATCCATGTTGAAAGTGTAGACCATGAGGAACTCTCCCACTGGTCCTTTCCTACCGGTGTTTTGGACAGCGGCAGTGTATTGATCTGTATTGCCTGTCTGTATGTCTGTCTGGCCTAGCTGGGCGATGTGGGGGGGTACAACGTTTCTCTATTGGACCTCCCAGTCACAAATGCCCAGGCTGTAAATATGTTACCCCTAATTGCTGTGAAGTAACCTATTTATGTGAATGTGTATATCTACACTGACATATAGTTTGTTTTGTGTGTATGTGTATATATCACTACCTGTTGTTTGTGTATATATATCTATCTATATATATCCATAGTATATCCTTGTGTGTGTGTGTGTGTGTGTGTGTGTGTGTGTGTGTGTGTGTGTGTGTGTGTGTGTGTGTGTGTATATATATATATATATATATATATATATATATATATATATATCCGTATGGATATATATGTGTATGTAAATTATTATAGCTATGTGTATATATACGTTTTTATCTATATATACATCTGTGTGTCCGTTAACCTATACATTTCCCGGACATGGACACTTACACATGCGTATTGGTTTTATCCCTGTTTCAACAGCATACTATTGTTTTAGTCATTCTGATGTCGACACTTCACTCCGGTGAACTTGTGCTCAGTATATTGCACGTTATGCAGCGGACAGATGTCGCAAGTTTTTCATGTCTGGGGTGCCACTGCTAACTGGGTTGTGATAGTGTCATTCGACCTATTCCTCGTATGCGCAGCCTATTATTCTTGCTACTGTGTTTGTTTCTGTACACATTCATATTATTACTGCTGATAGGATGTGTGTTTGTGTTACTGTGACTGTACGTCGACAAATTGTTGTCTTCATGTAGTTGTGTCTTTCTGCTTTTCCCGGTTTGGGGTTGTCACAGCAGAACTCCATTCCGCTCATGGGTGGCGTATAGGTTTGACGTGCCAGGCTGCCGGACCTGATGCACAACGTCCGATAACGATACGCCCATTCACGCATGTCTCCACACAAACGACGCTCTATCTGGGAATTGCAACTACGTACTAGCTAGGGTTACCACCTGTCCCACATTGTGAGGGACAGTCCCTCTTTGGGCAGTTGTGTCCTGCGAAAAAACTGAAAAAATGGCAGATGTCCGGAGATTTTAGGACGAAAATATTTCCTAAGTTTTCTTTAATAGTTTCATAAAACAGTTATTTTTTATCTGAAACACCTAACTGTTATATGAAATAGCATAGGCAACTCAAATGCTACATGAATAAGCTTTTATTTTGGCAAAAAGGTGAAGTTCTATCCTTTGTACTGGTCATGGGTATGTTTTGTCCTGCAAAATCAGACATTCCTACAAAAAATGTCCCACTTTGAGCATTTGAAAAGGTGGTAACCCTAGTACTAGCTGACCTCCACGGGCCTCTCCATTGCACCCGGCGCAACATACCCTATCACTCCTGTGTCCATACTCGCATATCCATGGATTCTCATGCACACCCGTGTTGAGTTTCCCCGCGTAACAGACATTATACACCTGATATCGCAGCCATGACACACCTTTACACTTTGCCCTCTCATGAGCGTTGGGGCCCTACACACATTTTATACCGCCTTGTGTATTCACAGGCTCACCATCCATTCATATTTGCACATACGTGCCTTTCCTGGTGTTATGGATTACAAACAATTTGCGGGTTACAAGTGTAGGTGGTCGCAACATGTCCTACATTCCGTCTGTTTACAATGTTGACATAGCACTTCTATGATGTTATGGCCACTGGTATAGCCCTGCCTCTGGTGTGGAGAGCAGTGCTATACCCACACTTGTGCAGCTTTATGTGACATACGGTGCGAGCACTTCATAATTCCTAACTTGCTCTGGATTCCCTTCACAACCCTTAGGTTTGCTTTCATCTTTCAGCGTTCCTAACATATATATATATATATATATATATATATATATATATATATATATTTATCTATATATCTATATCTATATATATATATATATATATATATATATATGTATGTGTATATATAGATAGATATGTAGCTATATAATTGCATATTTCTGTTATGTCTGTGGATATTTATCTATACACACATCTATCTAACTATATATATATATATATATATATATATATATATATATATATGAAAGGTGCAGCTGTAGAAGACAACATACATTTGCTATGCTAATAGCTGCGTACACCTGCGCAGGCCCACTTGCATCTACTTATTCTGAGTTACATATGTTTACAGGCATGTCTTTAGGATTACATGTGCCTTATTCCTTATGACAGTACCACTTTGATGGAATCCGGTTAATGGACCCATGTGAACGCGGTCACCTTTACATGTATAAATGTTGGCTTTACAGCACAGAGGTATTCATTACACGATTAATATGTGCTATAGTCGTACTTTCACTGGGAATGCCTTTACGTTGGGTGGATGCTGTAACCACTACACTACTGGTGTTCTGGCTCATTTATATGTATACCCATTGTTCATAGCTACTCTGACATACACCTCACCACTTCCCTTACACAGCAGGCATCCATTCTCCTGCTGGGAAAACCGCAGTACTACAATTAGGACATTCCCTGTTTCCTACTGCTCTGGACCCATGCTGCGAGTCAACTCACTCCAAGGATATTCATAACTCCTACGCTTATAGTCCTCGCACATATGTGTGTTTGATTGTCAGGGTTTTCATGTGCTGGTCCGGGTTTACGCTCAGCCGACTGGTGACTGGCACTGCCCTGGTGCTGTTCAAAGATCAGACGTAGCACATGGACAGGGTTAGTCCAGAGTTTAACATTCTACCTGTGTTTACAGACACAGGTGTTTGGGCACCTCTGACCACATTATTGGGTCGGCGCTACATAATTTAGGGTGGGGAGTGGTTCCACTACATAATGCAGGTTGGGGGGGGGGGTTCCCTTCCCATGTGACTATTTCATTCATTTATACATACAATGAATATTATTCTGGACATCTGTTATGAAATCACTACAGGTATGCAATAGTCTTGTCAACAGCTGGGACAGTTTGTTGGTGTACGTCTCTGTACAGACCTCTCTGATACTCGGAGACTCGTGTCTACAGTAACAGGGACAAGGCTATGACAACTCAGGGACAATCACGGACACTTCTACCATATTAGTACTATTAACTTGGAAGATGTTGACAGATTCGTAATACTACTAATTGTCTGCAGTTAAATGCGTCTAGTACTCTTCATTGTTGTAAGTAGTCATTCTCATTCAACACCTTTCCCCCAAAGAGCACTGGCTTTGTGAGTTTTTAAGGGTCTGGCCAGTTATTGTGCGAATGCTCTGACCATTGGTATCGTTGACATTATCATATGTACGGGTTGTGCTTTATTCCGGTGACTAGGGTTGGCACCTTTTCAAATGGCCAAGATGGGACATTTTCGGAACACACCAGGTTTTACAAGCCGACACATACCCACGGTCAGTACAACGGATAGAACTTTACTTATTTGCTACATAAAAGCCTATTGTTGTAGCGGTTTATTTGCTTATTCTGTTTCTTGTAACATTTAGGTATTGTAGATACTGCAATAATTATTTTCTGCTACTATTACATAACATATGGGACATAATTATGTCCTACAATCCCAGGACATTTGCCATTTGACATGTCTTTTGTCAGGACACAACTGTCCAACGATGGACTATCCCTCGCAAAGCGGGACAGATGAAAACCCTACTGCGGACATCAGATTGTTTGGGCCAACACATAGCCATGATCACTGCAGGTTTAGAACAGTCATTTGTTTCCTAGCTGTAAGCCTTATACCTTTGGCAATTTTGTTGTTTGCCTGTTTCTTGTATGAATTATGTTTATTCTATCCTGACGTGACTGCTTTAGGCAACTGTTACATGCATAGTTATTCCCTACGGTCAGAAGACATTTGGCATTGTACCATTGTTGGTCAGGTCACACCTACACACACATTAATTGTCCCTCACACAGTGGATCAGGGGTATCCTGTTTACCTCAGTGCCTTCATCACCCTTATACCATGTGCCACTATGCGAATGTGTGCAATATATTCTCTCGCTTATTCGTGTTGGGACACGTGCATCACGGGCTGGTGTTTGATCCTGGGTAGTAGGTTCTGCATGACCATTTAGGGCTGGACGGTGTCGTGCACCTCTAATGCACATTCCAACTTGTGTCCAGATATCTACAGGACTGGACTTCGTGTCTTCCATTCTAATGTTTACACAGGTTACGTATCCCATGAGGGATATCCCAAAAATTGGACCGGTCCAAAACAAGTCGAATACTGAACATTTTTCTGGCATTATGAAAATGTGCTGAGGGTTTTACATGCAAGGGATACATAGTGTGCAATCCTGCAACTGCCTAGGGTGACACTGCCTACTACATATGCGTAGTGGTCACTGTGTGTAGCTGTGGCTGCACCAAACCAGTAGGTCAAGTATGGCTGGATTTGGTGGATGTTCAGGTAAGGGAGCGGGTTGTGTGATGTGGAGGGGATGCTGGGTAGTCCATTATGCATCCAGGTGTGTTGCATTTGTTATGGCCAGTTCCATCGGGACCAATCTGTGGGTATGTGCCGGTGACATGTCTATACATTTGTATCGCACATTTCAATATTTATATGTTTGTGGGATTGTGTTCTACAGTATGGCCTGTCTGGTTGTATTGCAGCTGTTTATACATGTGTTTGTGTTTCTTTCAGCTTCACCCGCTGCTCACTCATACACCTCTGGTTCACCTATTCTGCAAACGACACAGTATCGCCTTGGAGGATTGTACCATTACCCATCCCCCCACACACACAGATTCCTCACACCCCATACATCACTGCTTTGGTTGTTGGCCCATGACACAGCCAGAGTAACACATTGAATACCCTACATGTGTCAGGTACCTGTATGGTTGCATGGACTACCCTGCCATGTTTGCTTTCCACATGCTATACCTCACGCACATAGGTACACGCCCATACTTAACTTTCATTACATGGTTTGTATACCCGGGTACTACCCGTTCAACTGTGACACATCCTGACAAGTTCGGCTTGTACCGCTGATTTGCGGATTTTGGCAGACTGTTCTACTCATTGGTAGGATGCCACCTTTTCCTATGTCCAGGATAGGATATATTCTGTACACATAACCGACTATACTGGACAACACGTCCCCACAGTCAGTGGTATGGATAATACTGTTCCTTTCAGCCTACATGTTTCCTTATTGTTGTAGCTGTTTATATGCTCCTTCTGTTTTGTTTACATGCTTATTCTATTTCCTATCACATTTGGTATGTGAAATACGGACATACCTTTTATATGTGACTATTACATGCCTTGTGGGATATGATTCGGACATACGGTCACGAGATATGTACATTTATCGTGTATTTTGTTATGGACACATCTGCCCAGCTGTGTTCCCTCCCTCACATTATGGGTCAGCTGGTGACCCTCACCATTGGGCTGGACGTACCTACTGGTGGCTCGCTAACATATGATGTGTTTCACTTCCACCTGGTATAGCTATCTACACTGCGTTGGACTACGGCCACATGGTCTTCCATGTCATTTGTTAGCAGGATAGGGACCCGTTATTCCCTACCATGCATTTGTGTTTGCTTCTTCATTTTGTGTTCGCAGGAACATTCTTGCATGCTTTGCATACGTTTCAGTATCCACGGACACTGAGAGATGTGATTACTATCTTGTAACTTGTTATATGCAAGCATTTTAGGTTGCACATCGACAGCTGGCATTTCCACGCCTCAGTGCGGCACTTCGAAACGCCCTATGCACTCGCGCTCCTTTCCTGTGCATGTGGCTGTGGCGGCAGCGTGCCTTCATTAATATGCATTTGGTGCTACTACGCCATCTTCACGCCGCACTGTCGGCACAAGCCTACCGCCGTCCTTGCGCCGAGCTTCATGAATCCCGGGGTATATATGTATATGTACTCTCCCTTTTACCTAGCAAAATTATTGTTTTTAGCCATATATCTTAGAAAATTAAGGACAAAATTAAATAATGCAGGTAACATTTCATTGACTCATTTGAATTACAACTGTCAGTCACAGATGAATGGGCACATTGGAGGGAGAAGGTGTGGAAACTGTCAAGGAACTACAGTTTTGAACCTTTTAATAATTAAAACAATGTATTTACTTATGTTGCGTTGGAGGATATTAAAAGTGCTATAATGGCTTTTAGAATCTTGCAATTAGCACAGATTGAGGTAAATCAGTAAAAAATTAACAATGACACAGTTTCTAAAGACAATCTAAGAAGCCAATAAATCAGAGAGCACTTCCACTGTAACCAAAAATCAAGCAAACCATGTGTTAAATTTACACTGTATCATGCTATGGCAATGCAATGTATGTGGTTAGAGCAAGGAGAATAACCTACAAAACAAAATTACATCACAATTGGGCAGAAATAAATTGTAGGCCAGATTCATAAAGGTTACCACAAAGTGTACACTTTATGAATTCAAGAACATCCTTACCACAATGCTTGTGTCATCTATTCACTTAGAAAGATGGAACTAAGTGTACATATGGTGTACACTTTGTAGTAACTTTTATGAATCTGGCCTCATGTTTTTATTTCAGTGCATCAGGCTCCATTACAGACATTTCATTCTTATCTGAGCTACCCTTAGAGGTACGATCACAAAACAGTGACATTTCCTGAGCCAATCAACATTCAGGACCATAAAAATCACTTCAAAAATGTTACCTGCACTCCCCTGATATGAAGGGTTCCACTGCCCACCCCTGCATTTGATCTATACTAACTCCTAATGAGTGTAACTTGGAGTAAGGAGAAATCATAGAGATATTGCAACCTCTATAAAATGTTAGAATTGCACTTAGAGTGTTGACAACTAATGCCTTGCATTTAAGCCCGGTACCCGTGTGAGGCATATACATATATTAACTATGATGCATACTGTCCAAAATTGGAGGTACTTAGACAAACATGGCAAATATTACAGTATACAGTAATGCCATAGTGAGAAGGGAAGCATTCTACAATGGAGAATTTCTTCTCAGGCCTTGGCAGAAAATGAGGCTTGTGCCATTGGACTTTCCCGGTAAAGAAAAACAATAAATAAATAAATATGATTCTCTATGAGAAGTCAATGCAGAACCCACTGACAGCAACTTGAACAGTGTGTTGCATTAAAGCATACAAGGAATATTTCATCCATATGTTGAAAGTGGGTTTTTGAGTTAAGAGCAACAGCATGGAGGAATAAGTTAAACATTGCAAAGTTCACACAAAAAATAATTAAAATAAAATAGACTAGTAAGCTGGTAAATAAATAATGGTAAACAGAAAATTACACTAAATTATACAACAGGGACATTTTAAATTAGTCAAGGAATGATTTTTTTTTCATTTTTGAATTGTAATTTTTCTAGTATATCCATAGGAAGAATGGGAATTTGTTCCTTTATTTATCAGAAATGACTGAGAACATGGCAGCACCCAAGTTTCTTTTTGTAATATGGATCTGAAGTTGTATTCTAGTGCATGAGCCAAGATTACATTTATTTGCTCTCAGTTCATGACCTTAGATGCAAAGAGACAGTTGCCTGAATGTAGAAGCGTATCTGCAAAGCAAAGCAAATGTAAAATGATGCTGAAACTCAAGCCAACAGACGTAGACAAGCAATGATGAGTTCTGCCATTGTGATGCAAACCAAAGTGTACTATTCTGTTGGAAACCTGTTCCATTTTTTGCTAGTTAACAGAGCTGCTGAGAAGAGTATGAATGATAGGGGAAACTACATAGCAGTTGCCAATTTAGCAGCGTCAGAGAAAACTACAGCAGCTCTATAAAACGACCCAAACATTGTATCCGTACAACTGATTATGTTTGTTATATGGGAATCAGACGAGTTGGTTATCGATGCAATCAAGCTGTTTATTATGCTGCTTCTTTTACCAGAGAGTTACCAGGGGATATATATGTTGAGTGACCCTTGACATTAGCTACTAGTAGCTACACAGATGTAATTCTGCTGCAACTATTTTGGTAAAGAGCAATGCATTCAGTTCACTAGTAAATAGATGCAGTCCTAGACTGATGAAACAGTTTTAGCGTATATGAAACAGGTTTACAGTTTACCTTAAGTAGGTATAATGCAACTGTCTAAGTCATCTATGTATTGTAAACGTTTGGCATTGTCCAGTGATTCATTTTTTCATCGAACATAATTCTGATCAGCACAGGACCTAGGATAGGACCATCCGGTACTCATATAGTCATTGGAATGAAGAAAAATGGCAGGATTCCACAGAACAGCTTGTATTCTGTAAGATAGTTCAATAAAATTCAATAACCATCTGTTTACACTGGAGGTTAGAGCTAAACACGACATTATCTGTACAGGCTTTGAGTGAATGACCCTATCAGAAGCTTCAAAAGATTGACACACAATACACCTACTAGGTCGTTCTTGTCTAGCTTTGATCAAGTGAATTTGATAATATCCAGGAGTGCAGCTTTAGTAACATAACTAGGTCAGAATCCATGCGATGTGCTGGGGAAGATAAAATATCAGTGAGAAATTTTAACAGATAATGATGGACAATTTTCTCTAGGACTTTGGACAGAAGAGATAGTATGGCTATGGGATGATAACTGTTCATCTGCATTGAATGGTCACCAGTAGGAGAGGCAGAATAATTATGGGATTAACCTAGTCAACAAAAGCATAATAGGTAAAATATGCGATTCAAATACTGACGAATAAGCATTTAAAGCTTCTCTGAAACAGTTTTGTGATGGAACCTTGAATGTGAAAGAATTGTGTTTTGCAAATGGATTAAAGATTTCAGTCACTGAAATGAGGCAAAGGGGAAGGGATAGTACTGTGGTCCAGATGCAAAATATGGTTTAGAGTAGCCCAGAATTTGGGGTAGATCTGCGGCAGAGCTAGTCACCTGGTGGTGTGAACCTTGTCTCTAGATGATTGTCACTGTTAAAGTGACACCCCAACCCAATGTATAAAAATAGGAAAAAAGAGACTTCGGATGTAGATATGCACAAAAATGCTACTGACTGTGATAAAAAAAAGATTTTACTAGCTTAGATACCCTTTTTCACTAATTGCATGCTTCTCTAAATTCACCCTGGTTAGATACCCTTTTTCACTAATTGCATGCTTCTCTAAATTCACCCTGGTTAGATACCCTTTTTCACTAATTGCATGCTTCTCTAAATTCACCCTGGTTAGATACCCTTTTTTCACTAATTGCATGCTTCTCTAAATTCACCCTGGTTAGATACCCTTTTTTCACTAATTGCATGCTTCTCTAAATTCACCCTGGTTAGATACCCTTTTTTCACTAATTGCATGCTTCTCTAAATTCACCCTGGTTTAGACATCCTTAGATGCATGCAAAACAGATGAAAGCTGACTTCTTCCTTTCATCATTGTTTTAATTTTTGGAGTAAACCATAGTACATTTATAGAATGAAATCATCTCAGGTGAAGCGATACAAGCCTATCAAGAGAAGAGATGAAAAGAGAGAGAGGCAGGAAACTGCATTATGCAGGGGTAATCTAAGAAGTGGTGGCTATCTGCTGATTCCATTGGTAAAGAACTCGGCACTTAAATGTTTCATATTTCATGATATACAGTACTGAGGAGGCTTACAAATTTTATAGTGAGGTTGTCTTTAATGCCACCAGCCATGACTTAGAATAAAACAAAGTTATGAGGGGATAATACTAGGCACAGCTTATCACTGCAATGCTTTCATCTTTCTGGACAGTTATTGAAATAATCTGGGATTGAATTCTACATGGGAATATTTGCTTTGCAACCATGTCCCCTTTTCCATTGTTCACTAATAATTCAGTACTGCACTGAACACTGTGTTTAAAAATTTTGCTACGGCATCCATGCCTGCTATTCACAAATAATTCACTACTGCATTGAAAATTGCATTGGAATATTGTGCTTTAGCTGCATGTTTGCCATTCGGTTATTCACTAATAAATGAGTACTACATTTAACACTGTTTTGGAATATTGTGCTATGCCACCCAGGCCTTCTATTCATTAATAATTCACTATTGCATTGAAAATTGCATTTAAATATTGTGCTTTACAATTCATGTCTGCCATTCAGTTATTTACTAATAAACAAGTACTACATTGAACACTGTTTTAGAATATTTTGTTGTGGCATGCAATGCAGGTGCTTTAAAATTATACTGTATTGAATGTTGTTTTCAGATGGCATCTGTACCTGCTATTAATTTGATTTTTATAATATTGTACCTTACTGTATAGTGCTGAGTTATACTGCATCGTGTTGTGTTGTACTGCGTGCATGGTTTTGTACTCTTCTGTACTGTTTTATTTTCTGTCCATTTATATATCAGACAGCTCCCACAACCTTCTAGAAAGGCCAAGGGACTCCAAAATGCTGTGACATCAAAAAAACACACACTACCAGAAATACCTGCTGTCCCTTTATAAATCATGTCC
This sequence comes from Protopterus annectens, assembly GCF_019279795.1. NCBI lineage: Eukaryota > Metazoa > Chordata > Ceratodontiformes > Protopteridae > Protopterus > Protopterus annectens. The sequence continues at coordinate 177,685,783 of NC_056742.1, read as the reverse complement.
ATTCCATTCAAGACAGAACAGTGGTTAACAAAATTCCACAGCATTGCAAGTCATAAAAAGAGCAACCATGGGTCCTAAGCCTGCTGTTTTGTCTCATTTGTTGCCAGCCTTTTAGCACTAGACTTTCTGAGGTAGTGTACAACCTCTCAAATGCATTTACTGAAATCCATTTGCCATTACCACAAAATGAATCCCCATATGGGAGGCGCAAATGCCTACTACAGAAAGAGGCAAATCTCTCACACATACTGGCTGTCAGTACCTATACTAACACTCCACAAGACAAACACAAAATCATCTTATGCTGAGGTGCTAAAAGATGACTTTCAAAACCACAAAGACCTCAAAGACATGACACTGCAAGCACTTTCCCTACCACCCAACCTCAGCAACACACAACACCTATTCTGTACCACATACAGCTTCTGTCACCATAGAAATGAGTTATCATAGTCGTTTGGCCTGTCCCAACAGGCTGCAAGAGTAATCCACTCTCTATTGTAATGTACTTGTTATAGGTGGCTTCAAAGTGTGGTACACTGATGCAACATCTCACAACATTTAGGAAAAACAGGGTAACAGTCAGCTGCCTCTCCGGTGTAAGAATTCACCATATCACTGGAGGGCACTAAGTCCCTTAACCCCAGTTATACATATGTAACATGCTAACTCTGCATGTGGATGAAAATGGCCTGCGAAGCCCCCACTTAGACTATATAAAGAGGGTCATGATGGTACTTTTCTAATTATGTCACAAAGGTTGAAAGGAAATGAGTCTTGAGCAGTAACCCACCATCAACAGAATGATGCCACAATATTTTTTATTTGTTTAACATTTGTCTACCAGGAAAGTCTGACTTGGAACAAAGCCAGTTTTCAGCAGAGGCCCAGGGAGAAGCATCCTAGATGCATGTCTTTATAATATGAGAGGAAACCGGAGCAAACCCACACGAACACAGGAAGGACTTGCAGACTCCGCACAGAAGGCACGCCAGCCTAGAATCAAACCAGAGAACCTCTTGCTGTAGGCAACCACACTAGCGCTGCACCACTGCGTCATCCAGTATAACCCAAAAATAACCGATTTCGTTAATGAGAGGATCCAATATGGGTCAGCCAGGACTAAGACAGAAAACAATCCCACTTTTTCATCAGAGATGGACTGCACCTATCTTCCCATTGTTTTACATACTGGCTAAGGCATACTTTACCCCTACACTGCCTGTTTTAGGCAATTCAGTCTACTCAGGCTGCCAAACTAGTAAACCCAAATTTAAATCTAATAAACATCAGTGTAGTGATACTCAGTGCTAGGAGCCTTAAAAAGAAAATGCCCTCCTGCAATGCCTTCTCACTCTAGAAAACATAGATACTTATATTGTCACATAATCCTAGCTCCTGTGCAATAAAAACACTTTGCCCTTGCTACGTTTTTCTGTATATCACTCACTAAGGCACACAAATAAAGATATTGGTGTTGATGTTATATCTGCCTTTATCCAAAATTTCTCTAGTCTAATTAATCAGGCCAGTGACTTTGAATTCCTTCCTTAGTATCTGTAAACAAGACATCACATCGCATTCGGGTCATCTACAGAACCTTATCCATGATATTCATGGCACCCATAAATTATGAAGCATAGTTAATAATTGGCCCAAACACATTTATTTTAATGGAATTTAGCTATCCTTCCATTAACTGGCACATCTGCATGTCAACAAACAGATAACCACAATGTTTCCTTAACTTTATCAGTGCAAACTCCCTCGATTAAATTGTACTTTTCCCCAGTAGAGGCATCAACATACTAGATTTTGTCCTCACCAGCATAGACCCTGTCCATTTATTAAACCCTCCCTGGCCAAATCAGATCACTGCACTATAATATTCATCATGTGGTCCACTACAAGTCATGATCAAACCCAACAATTTCTGAGACTTCTCAAAGGTCATTTTCTATATACATACTGCTGACTTGAGATGATCCAACATTCCCCCACCTCTTTATGACCCTGTCATAAGTACTGACAAATGGATCCAACGTTTATACTCTCATGTCAACTTCTGCATAGAAGAGACTGAACAGAGCGATGATAAATCAGCAAGCAAAAGAGACTAGTATTGCTGGAACTGAATTCATCCTCAAGTCTTGGTGAGTACCTTCATGAGCTGGACCCTTTATTTCACAAAATCTCACCAGACAACACTGATATATATAGAATGTGTTTCATATATCATATATCATGGACAGAAGTAGGTTAAAAAATTAGAAAGCTAGCTGGATGCAGAAGATCCAATATAAACTGTCCAGTCCTGGTAGGCTCACTGATGCCAGCAGTGAAAAAAATGAAAGTGTAGAATCCTCAAGACACAGAAACATTCCTGCAATGGGCCCAGGGGGAGGATGGCCCCCTGTTATAAAAGGAAGTAGTAGTCCACAAAAATCACAAAAACTAACAGGCCAAAAAACAGCCATAAATATAATAGCGTGGTCTACTGAGGATAAGAAATAAATTATGCATTCTTACTATTATGCAAGAAGCCACTGTGGTGGTGGTGCTGCGGTAGCATTGTAGCCTCACAGTAAGAAGTTGTCCTGTTCAATTCTCAGCTAGAGTGTCTTCTGTGTGGAGACATGTGTGAATGGGCATACCTTCGTTGAAGGTTGTGCGTCAGGGCTGGCAACTCGGCACGTAAAAATCTACTGCCAATCATTAGCGGACCGGAGTTCTACTGTGGTGACCTCTAACTGGGAAAACCCGAAAGACACAAACAAACTATTATGCAAGAAGCCCAGAATTTCCAGACAGAAGATATACAAAAAAGATCGAGACAGAAATTAGAGGAAAGAAAAATACTTGCAAAAGAAAAACTGTCAAAAGATTCAAATAAAAAATTGTGTTCGTTAATGCAACAGATTTATGAAAAACATTATACAAGCCAAGAAACCTTAGGCTGTTTGGAAAAAGTGACTGAGGAAGTGCCAAAATATAGAGAACAAAATGTAGAGATTTTTGAAATGTATGAAAAAGAAATATGGACATGAGAAAAAAAGACCTGATATGGTGCAATATTTATGCAAAATAAAAAGCCAAATTAATCAATACAAAAACAGCAGAACCAAAGATATTTGAAGAGAAATACAGGCAAAGGAATCTGAATATGGAAAATTTTACAATACAAAAAAATAGGAAAACAAAGAGGAAAAGTAGAAAAGAGGATTCGTAATGAAGAAGTTAAAGAGAAACAGATTTTGGATTACCTGCAAAGTGAAGAATTTAGTGTAGAAAATCGAACTCTGATAACATCACAGCAGGATAGAGCAATGAATCCTCAAATTAAGGAGAAACCAGTGGAGTGGAAAACATCTGATCAGTTGCCATATGAAGATACTTTGGAGCCTTCCACAGGAAACAAGTATGAAAGTTCAGATGGAGTTGCACAATAAGGGAAGGAACAGGAAACTGTGGTAACTCTGACACAGTCAATGTGGTGGAGTGATAGGCCAGTGAGTTCTCACATGAAAGAGTAGCAGATGACACAGAATGAACCTGAAGAGAATGTGAAACAGGAATTTGCTCTGGAAATTTTCTATTGAATGCCCACAGGAAATCAGTTTAGAAAAAAAAGGATCCAAAAGAAGAGTTGATTGATTTAATAGAGATGAACAGACATATTAAGATTAATAAAATAAATAGACTAAAGAAATTCAACAAAACCCAAAAGTTATAAGTCTGATAAAACAAATGAACACAGTAATTGGGACTGTTCATGGAGATTTCATATGATATAAGAGAAGTAAATAGAATATATTGCTGTGCCACTAAATTAATAATAGATAAAGTCTTACCACAAAAACACAGGGCAGTAAGAAAAAGGAAGGTGAGAAATCAAATGCCATCACAGAAGTATCAATTAGAGAAAACTATAAAGCAATTAAGACAAGAAGTGTCACTGTTAGAAGAGTATAAACTATGGAACAGATTAACAAAAATACTCAAAAGATATACATGATAAAAGCAATGCATGGTATCAGAACAGATCAGGATCTATTGTGCACTATTGCAAATATTAAATTAAAAATATCAGCAGAGGCAGAAAAACTTAGAAGATATGCAGATAAAGAAAAAGCACAAAATAAGCAATTTATTTATGACCCAAAAAAGTTTTATAGAGAATTGGGAAACAAGGCAAAAGGAACTGAACCACCATGAAAACACATGGATACATTTTGGAGAAATATCTATAACGATCCTATGGAACATAGCAAAGATGCTGACTGGATAGAAGAAGTAAAAGAAATAACTTTAAAAGCACAGGATATGAAATGGGATGAAGTAACAGCCAGAGAGATTGAAACAAATGAAAAGCTCCTAATTGGAAAACCCCAAGCCCAGATGCAGCACCTAACTTCTGGCTAAAAGTGCTAACCTCTTTATATGAAGATTTAGCCATGAGTAAGAACTATTTATTTGTGCAACCCAAACAGACACCAACCTGGTCAACAACACGAAAAACAATAATTCTACTTAACAGTGAACATACACGCTATCCTAAGAACTATAGACCAATAACTTGCCTTCTTTTTTTTCCAAATAATTTTTTATTTGCCAAATAATAAAAATAACTTGCCTTCTGATGATGTGTGAACTATACATTGGAATTGATGCTGACAGAGGTTATAGTCATTTAGAAGAAGACTCAAATTGTGGCAATAGAACAAAAGGGTAACAAAATAAAGTCATATGGAACAAAGGATCATTTGTTTTTAAATAAAGTCATAATGGAGCACTGTAAAAAAGGGAAGAATTTAAGTATGTCATGGACAGACTACAAAAAAAGCATTTGATAGTATTCCACATTCATGGATAAAAAAGTGCTTAAAATGTATAATATGCACCCTACACTGATCAAAAAACATTGCAGCGACCATGAAATAGTGACAAACAACTTAGCAGTTAAGACATGATAAAGGAGAAATTATTGTTCCAGGGATAAAAATTCAAAGAGAGATATTCCAGGGTGACCCTCTGTCACTTCTGCTCTTTTGTCTTGCCCTTAACCCATTAAGTTGTCTACTTAACAGATTATGTCATGGCTACAAATTGGTTCCCAGAAAATAACAAAGTGTAGCGACTTCTCATCTTCCTTTTATGGATGATTTAAAACTGTATAGTTCATCAGATAAGAAACTGATAGCACAACTGCAAGTGGCCAGATCTTTTTCAGATGATAGGATGTATTATGGTCTTGACTAATGTGCAAAAGCAACCATTAAAGCAGGAAAGCTCTAGCACCAAGAAAACATCAGCCTGGGGCAGGAATGTGATATAAAAGCACTTGAACACTTGAGCAAGAGGGAGTGTATAAATATTTGAGAACTGATGAAGGATCAACAATAAAACATAAACAAATGAGAATAAAAATTAGTAAGGAATATTTTAGAACACTAAAATTAATACTGAAAACAGCACTATCATCTAGGAGCAAAGCCCAAGCTATAAACCAGTTTGCTCTTCCTGTCCTAACTTCTGGCCCCAAATGGTGTTGGATTGGTTGGACAGGAAAACAAGAAGGATGCTTCATGTTTATCAAATGATTTATAAAAATCGGTGTATACCAAGACTATATATTTCTCATTTTGAAGTTGGCATGGGCTTCCTCGAAACTGATTACATGTATAGATTTGCAATCGCCGGACTGCATACACATCTGCTGACCTCACAAGACCCAAACATAGTGAAAGTTTTAAAACATGATGAGAATAAGTCTAAGATGACTTCCTGCTTAGTTTAGCAGAAGCATATGGGTGTCAAGCGGGAATGGTAATAAAACCAGAAGATAAAAATCAGGCAGCAATCGATTGTAACAAAAAAACAAAAGAAAGAATATAAGGTGAAGGATCAGATGAGAAGGCAAGAAATATGGAAAATGCATATAGCTGCAGGTATAGAAAACTCTTGAAACAACCTCATGTTGATCAGGATTGAATGTAGGAATGGTTAAGAAGAGGTGCATTTAAAACAAATGACGAAAAGTTAATATTGGCAGCCCAAGTTAGTGGACTACATACAAGCTGGTTTACAAAGTCCATTGAACATGTGCAAGAAACAAACAAATGAGGTTTTTTTAAAGTAGAATTGGAAACAGTCACACACCTTGTTGCTGGTTGTGATATACTAATGGCAGAAGGACTGTATACTGAAAGGAATAATAATGTGACAAGACTGCTGCATTGGGGATTGTGCAACCATTATAATATTGCAGTAGCTGAAAAACATTGAAATCATGAGCCACAAAGCATTATAGAAAATGATGGTTTATATCACATGTGATTACCTATTACCAACAGCTCAAAAAATAGATGCGAGAAAACCCAGCTACTATAGCAGTCCATGAAAAGAACACAAAAGTAGCATTGATCATTGAAATTGCTAAACCCAGTGTCTACAGTATGTATCTTCTATACAGAGAGACACAAAGTCATAAATATACCAGAATTTTTAGGCAGAAGCAAGGGCAATGTGGAAGAAGGATACCCAGGTCTTTCCAATAGTAGTATGAGCAATGGGTCTTATAAAAATGAATTTACAATCGTATTTAGATATGTTACTGATACATGTAACACCATATGAATTGTAGGAGGAGTCAATACTGGGCACATTGCGCATGTTGTGAAGCACACTTCTGGCTAACATCAAGGACTGAAACCATGCCAATTTCATGAACTTTAACCATACTTTTACTTTGGAATGCGATCCATTCTTGTCATGGTATTAGAAACCCAATCTGCCAAAATACAACAACAAGTTTGGAAGCAAACATCTCTTGAACTCAGCCGTAAAAAAATTATAACAAAATTAAAAAGGGCATAACCCTAAAGAGAAGACACAATCTGTACATGCTGAAGTGAAGTTCTAAAGAGTTAATAAAGAATTGAAGAGTAAAATTAAATCTTGCATAATTAATTATGTACTAAAAATGTGAAGACTAAAAGGATAACCACAATGCACTCTTTAATTATGAAAATAACCTGAAAAATAACACCTAGCATTGCACTAGCTTATGTCTAATGGCATCACATATTCAAACCCTGAAGATATAGTGCCAACATTTCCTCAGATATCTCCAACTGTACCAGTACAAACTATCCAGTCCATACAGTGGAAATCACCTCAGAACTGACACAGCTGTGTATAATCCCTACATATCTCACTTGATAGGTAATTGGCTTACAAGCAGAACACGCTCAGTCAGGCCTGGTTGCACATTTTTCTCTAAATCACATGTCAACAGTGGCACCCCCCAGTGTTCCATGCCAGAATAATTACACATATTAGCATCTACCCTCCCTGCTGATGTCAAAGCTGATGTCAGTATGCTATGGCTGATTAATTGTGCTGATGATAGCAAATTCAGAGCGGTTAGCTCATTAGAAGACAGACATGTCCCCCAAAAAGGCTTAACCTTCACAAACCCATGGTGTCAGAGCCATGAATTAAAGCTACAGACAAAGAAATGCAGTGCCATACTGTATTAGAAATAAGAACATCTCTGCACATACCCAATAAATGACACTGCCTCAATAGATAATCAGGAGGAGTCAATAAGACCTACACAGTCATTTTTTACAGTGTGCTCATCGCAGGGTGACATGAACATCATAGCAGCGAAATTTAGATTCAGTAACTGCCATGGAGAGGCATGCACCCCCGTGCAAACAAGATGAACACCGTGACATACTAATTACATACAGCATAAGCAGCTACACTGCATGCTAAACAGCCATGATGCAGCTATTCAACAACCTATAAACCATTTGTGTAGACTCGGTGGTGATTTTTCCTGCAAATTCCAAAACATTTGGAATACAGTCATGGAAAGGAATCTGCACAGACAGAATGTTAGGGGCTGCTGCTGCTTTATTTCATTTGTATGTGCTACAGACTGAAGCCAATGCTGCTGCTGCAATAGGCCTAGGCTGAGAAGAAGAGTTTTCATGCCCCATTTAACTTTTCACAACCTACATGATTTCAAAACTGTAGAACACTACAGGGTGGACAGGGACACACTACAGGAACTGTACAACCTCTGCCGTCCTCAATTCAGAGCCAAAGCCAACTGAGAGGAACCCATCCCAGTGGAGATGAAGATATGTGTAGCCCTTAGAATCTTAGCACAGGTACCTTTCAGAGACCAACAGGGGACATGCTGGGGGTGTCACAGCCAAAAATATCCAGGATTCTCACCAATTCCTGAATGCCATGCTCCATAATGCAAGTGACTACATACATTTTCCCTGTAGTTCTGAGACGAAGGCTAGAAATATGCAGGAGTTCTACTGTGTAGTACACTACCTTGAAGTACTGGTTGCCATAGATTACATACATATAGAAATAAAGGCACCACCTGGGGAACAGGGTGGGCTCTACATAAACAGGAAGGGCTACCACTCTATCCACTGCCAAGTTGTGTGTAATGCCAAGGGAATAATCTTGATCATGTGCGCTGGCAATCCTGGCAGTTACCATGACACACATATCTGGCACACCTCTCAACTGTACCAAATGTTTGCTAGGGGGGATATCCTACAGGGTCATTTACTGGGAGATGCAGGCTATGTACTGGACACCCATGACACCCATCAGAAATGCATACGAACCCATGGAGGAATGCCATAATGAGGCACACACTCAAACCAGACATATCATAGAGCATGTGTTTGGGCTGCTGAAGTCAAGGTTCCAGTGCCTAAATACAGCTGGGAGAGTCCTGCAGTACAATCCATCAACATGTACAGAAATATTCACAGTATGTACCATGCTTCACAACATAATCTTGAGAAGACAGCTTCAGCAGGATCAGCAAGGGGAAGGGGCACACATTCCACCACATTCACCACAGCCACAGGCAGATGAGGAGTCACGGGGGAACCACCAGCTGCTGTGGGTGTAGGCAGACATAGGCATGCTCAGTATGCCCTTGCATTGACTAAGAGATAACGCACAGCACACGCATTCAAAACCTAAGGGCCTAAAACCTTCTTCCTACTCACGTACATATAGTAATATTAATGCCAGGCAACTCACACAACCTTTACCTCCCCATTTATTGGCTGTGTACTGCTTGCATCAGACAGAGTCAGCCCTGAACTAAAACTGTGGCAACTGCTGCATTTACAAGGTAAGTCCTGAACCTGGAGTGTATTGTTCAATAATATGAATGTGTATTTCATTACTTGGTCTGGTAAGCAAGTAAAAGGTCAGAGATTTGTACAGACAGTACCTTAACATGTGACAGCAGAGACTAATTTGACTTATATGAGTTCATTACTTAGTAATAGGCCTCGGGCATCAAAGATTCACACAGTCATACCTCTCAAAACTACTGACAATCACTGCATGCTCTCAATTTAGCACCATACATTTGTACTGGAAAATCATTAAAGAGAGAAGTTACAAAGTAATGATACACATTACAGCTTCTGACTTCACAACCCTCACAAGATCATTCACTATAAAGTTGAGAAATTTTGATACTATCAACTGTCTAACTTTCCAAGTCTAATATATGTCAAAGGTACAATTAACACTTTAACACCATAAATGCAGATATACTAAGCACTAAGTTAGCTATTCACCCTGAGCATCAGACACAAAGCGTATGTATCCCTGAATCCAAAAGAAAGAAAACAGAGATATGGCACAGTTATCACATGTGTAGGGTGTTGCCTGGGGGGGCAAGAAGCCTAAGCTGACACAAAAGGTCGGTGAGTATGTGTGAGAAAGAAAGAGAAGCAGACAGACACTTGGATACACCAACAAATGGCTGGTGAGACAAAATGAGCAATTGTTGTGTGTGTGTCTGTAGGGGTCCTCTGGGTGAAATTGGTGTGTGAGTGTCTGCATGAACACAGCCAAGCACTTTGCTGGCTCTGCATCTTGATATGTTGGACAGGTGTGAGGTATGCATGGTAGAGGTGGCAGTTCATCGTTGTCATCCCCAACCAAGAGAACTGGCCCTGTCAGGAGTTGCACTGGCACATCCGTGTCCACAGTCAGATGCAGTGCTGCTACCTGAACGTGACTGATGTCTGATGGATGAGCTGCCTAAACGGCGATGCCCATGATCATGACCCCATGGTGTGCCACATCTGGGTGTGGACAACACACTCACTGATGGAGCAGTGGAAGTACTGCCACTATTGGAGCATGATCGGGCATGGTCACATTGGCTGACAGTAGATGATATGGCTGACCTACACCCACATGGATGCCATGCTCCTCCAAGCAGACATTCCATCACAGACACTGCTCATTCCAATATGTCATTCATCCAATCCATTGAACTGGCAACAAGGTGAAGGCAGTTACATGCATGTCAGACTATGCCACATCTAAAACCCTGGGCATTTGTAAGGAGCACCTATGGGACAATGCCTGTGCCTCCATGATGGCCCTAAACATATGCTGAGTGGCACAGGAACAGACACCTGCACCAGGTGGTGGAGGAGGGAAAGCAGGCTCCCTATGAGCATCCCTATTAACCCTCCTGTGTGGTACCTTACCCACATTTTGACTACAGCCAGACTCAACAGGCACTAAAGCCACAGTAGCCACACTTCAGTGATCAATGGCCACACCCTCCATCTGTCCAATATCTGTGGCCTCACTGGAATGAGTAAACATAGGCCTACTGGCTATGTCTGATGGAACTGCATGGGATGGCTGTATGTCAACCCCAGTGTCAGATTCAACCTCTGCACCCCCAACTGTGTCTTAGTTTGGCCACTGCCATCATCAGAGGCTGATGATACACTGACACCAGGTGGCAGAGGGCCCAAACTCCCATTGTCATGATCACCTGTGATAAAAAGCAACAAACACATGAATAAATACCTACACTACTATACTGCAATATATGCTAACAAAGTAACAGTGCTGCCACTATTGCAAATTCTTTAAATTGCTCAGCAGTACTGACATAAACATGTTTGTCTACTTACCATCAGCAGAAAAGATTCTTCTCTGTAATCCAGATGGCCCTGGAAGTAATTAAGCAGGAGGTAAGAGCAACATCATTACAATTAACAGTAACACAGGGGGTAAAACTTTTACACCTTTACATGTCCATTAACTATACTTTCAACAAGAATGTGGCTAACAGCCTCAACCTGAGCTAAAAACTGTAGCAATCTTCAACCCCCCTCCCAACAAAAAAGAGATGTGACACAGACGTAAATTCTTGATTTCAGTTGTTTTACTATATAACAATAATCAACTGTTCAGATACCAAACCCTACCTAGAAGCTCCTCCTTGGACGTTCTTGCTGTCTCTGAAACTGTTGCTCTGACATCCAGCACATGCTGTGCTGCACTCTCCTAGGAGCTGTCTAGATCCCTGATATTGGCCAGGAACTCTTCATTGGGGGTTAGTGGTGGTTCCCTAGCAGGCCCTCCTCTGGTAACCATTCAATCATAGCCCAATGCAGCTGCTGTCCTCCATGCAGATGTGATCATGTCAGTGGCCCTGTGGTGTACCTGCTCATATATCCTACTGTGGCCACTCACAGCATTCAAGTCAGCTACTATCTGGTGCCATATTTGCAGCCTACATGCCATATATCCCCTTCCCCTTTCCAGCAGAAAAGCACCATGTTCCCTAAAGGCATCCACAATCACCTAGTTCTCAGCATCGGTGAAGGGGGGTCTCTGAGGATTGATGCATCTGATTGACATACTCCTAGGTGTCCTAAAAGACAACAGAAGGATAATACAAATAAGTATCACATAACTACAAAATAACTATTTACAGAAAAAAAACAGAAAAGGTAGCCACTCAGTATTACCCATTGGACAAGCATAAGACAGCCTACAGATGTGAAATATGAACAACAGACAGGCTGCAAAACAAGCAGAGTAACAACAGAAACATATCCTTGTTTGTGCCATAACATTAACACACCTTTGTTCCCCCCTAAAAGAACAAGAAAATGACACATCTTCCTAAGAAACCATCTTTGAACTGCTAAATGTTCTATCAAAGGAACTGTCCCTGAAACATTTGTACATATTTGTCACACAACATTAAATTTTCATGCATTGGTAATCATAATACCTCTGAAATGGCTTGACAAACACGCCCAATGCTATCAGTACACTTCTAACTAATGTGTACAGATAAAAGTGTAAAAGCCTTTGCTTCAGAATTTTCTTAAATACATTCTAGCATATGCAGTATATAGCTGAAAATTGGAAGCATACCTTCTGAAGTTCAGAACTCCTATGTACAGATACATTCTGAAGAAATAGCATTTCTGGAGGTTTCCCAACATAAACAAGTTTCCTCACCATCAATTTGCATAGCTATATGGTTGCCTTTTTATATGGCATAGATTCAGGGCTGTTAGCATGGTTTAAGATGCAAATGAGGTATGAACTCTTAGGAATTGCTAAATGCCTAATTCTTGGATCTGTGTAGATGTAAACATAGTGCAGGCACACCCTCAGTGTTTGTTAATGGATTGCAACTGTGAATGTTTACTGGTTGGGAGAAGGAAAACACAACAGCACTGTAGGCTGTCTTACTTCCACTAGGTGTGTCAGGTTAGAGCTACAAAGTGTTAGATGTAATGTTGGAAATGTAAGTAAAGAGCACGCAATTTAGAGGTTGTGTTCCTTAACATCAAACCTGTCCTTCATTTGTTTCCAACTGCATATGATATTATGTCCACCTAATATCCTTACACATTTTAAGGCCAATGATATAGAATGGCTTACAGACTGCATGTCTCACATTACTGGTCATATAACTGAAGAATGACCAACAAACACAGAAATGTAAGACAGAGCTATGTATTTGCAAGTAGTAATCATAACAGGTTGTGTGATCATTAGGTGCAGTACACCCAAGAATAATGTTGTTGTGTCTTTCGGCTTATCCCGGTTAGGGGTTGCCACAGCGGAACTCTGGTCCGCTAATGTTTGGTAGTGGATTTTTACATGCCGAGTTACCAGCCCTGACCCACAACCTTCAATGAAGGCACGCCCATTCCCACATGCCTCCACAAGAAGACGCTCTAGCTGAGAATTGAATGCGACAACGTCTTGCTGTGAGGCGACAATGCTACCGCAGCACCAAGAATAATAAATGTACAAATAACACTTGCATGGTTTGATATAACTGTAGACACTGTTGCAGTTGGTTGTGTGCAGACTGAGTTCAGTTCTTTACTGAAAAGCTGTTTGTGTGGCAAAGGGGATAAGGCACCCATTCTGTGTTATAAAGGTGCATTGGAGTGAGAGTTCAAATCCAGATGTATGCAGACATCTCATGTGAGCCATCATTTTCTTGTGTGCATGTCATGCATTGATTTTCCTCATTTTGACTACTTGCCCCTTTTTTTTTTCTTTTTTCCTTTTCTGTCTTTGTCTAATTTTTTTGGGGGGTGGGGTAGTATATGAGCATCACTGTGTGTAGCGCAATCATGGAAACAGAGGAAATGAATGTCGAGTTTGGCTGTGCTTATCACATTTGTGCAAAGTGCAACAGTGTTCAAACTGGACCCCCCCCCCTCAGGAAGCAGACAGGACACAGACAGCCAAAAATAGAAACCAGATGCATTCAAGTAATACTATTGGGCATCACACAAACCCGGTAAGTGGTGTTCACAGCAGTTAACAACAAGATGTTAAGAATGATTAGTAAAATAGAGAATGTCACTAGTCCTGTGGCAGCAGCTGTTAAGTGTAGGGATGGAGTACAGATGGTCCTGAGTTCTAATACAGGGTGTACAGCCTTTGTTCTACTGTTGTGACATTACAGTTTATAGGAATGAACTGCAACATAAATTGTTTTTTCAACGTCTTGCAGCAACAGGTGCAAGTGTACAACTGCCATACACATGGTCCTAGGTTCAAATACAGCATATTCCATACACTTTTACTGTTCCACTTCCCATTATAGTTACGCTCATTTATAACACTTGACATAGTGGAGGTGATATGAATTATATGTATGAAGACTAAGACACTAATTTTGTGATTTTTCTATATATCTATGTATTATCACATTTATTATCATGTGTATGACTGTACATATACTGTCTACTACATTCCTGTAAGTATATTTCTGCTATCTGGACTGGCATGGCCTTCACATTTGCCTAACACACATAGATAACTTCATCTACATACAAAAACCTTGAAATTGCAACTGCAATTAGGTAATGCTTCAGTGCTTGCCACTGTTGCACTCTGCTTACCATCATGCAAACATGGTGCTTAGAGTACACACTGAAGAGCACCATGTTTGTGCAATGGTAAGCGGAGTGCAACACTTTCAAACAGTGTACACACTCCAAGTAAACGCAATAACTGGAAATGGTCGGAAAGCATCAGTCTCCATTGCTCTAGATTCATGGCAAACATGGCAGGCATTTGTGGGGAAGGTGTCAGGTTTAGGGCACAGAGATGGGGTGTCCAGGTGTCCAAGATTTTGTTGGACTCCTAGTTAAGAACCACAGTGCCAGGCTTCTTTATGAGGACTATTCTGGCTCCTAGTATAAATTGGAAGCTTGATATAGTTTATCCCAGGCTGTAACCAGTGCCACAGTATTTCCACACTGGTGACCAATGTAGGCACCATTACAATGATCTACAGAGGAGGAAGAGGGATACCTTGACCCCAGGACTGCACACACCCCACACCTGTGTAATTATCAACTTCAGAAAGTACTTGTAATACTTAAAAGGTGAATATAGGCAAGACTGGTATTCATAATGGCATTCTGTTCTGTTTTTGTCCACAGCTGACCGTGATCGTGAGGTCAATGTCTGAACCCATGGGGCTAGATTGGCGAGGATGAGGCAAGCATGTGGTATGTATGCAGCAGAAGAATAGTGTTATTGTAGCATTAAAAGCTAAAGATAGCTTTTTTTGATATTTAATAGAGTTGTATCAAACTGAGCATGCATATCTCAACTGTAAAAGCAAGTATACATGCATTAGTTTGTAGCACAAATGCACAAAGTACAATATTAGACTTTAGTTGGAAGTTGTGGGTTCAAATACCACACTTCTGAACTATACAATACTGTGAATTATTCAATAATATTTAAATTTAAATTAAAACCTCTATACCAGTGGCACAAATGTCCTGCTGTAAACTGTAATCTGTATAATTGGAACACACATATGTGCAATATGTGCACACATCAAGAATTACTTATTGCAATCTGTAGCATAGTGTACATCTTTTAGGTGGTGGTAGTCTTAAATGTAAAAGTTAAGATAATAGAGTCAAATAATTGTATTAATGCACTGTATGTGACATATGAAGGTACTAATCTTATCTCTTTTTTTCCTAATCCAACCCTTATCTCTCTTTTTTATTTTATTTTTATTTTATTTCCTATGATTTATAATAAAATACTTTGCCATTATTTTTTATTTTATTATTTTTATTAATATTTTTCTTTTCTTTTATATTTTATTTTATTGCAAAATTATTTATATTTTATTTTCATTTTTTTTCTTTTTTTGATTTTATTACGTCATCAAAATGTGTCAATGTCACCCATGTGTATCACATCACTAAATGTTCCACAGCACAGCGAGGTAGGCCTGCCCCACATTATCCACCTGTCCCCCCTCCACCAGCTCCAGCACCATTACCCTGCACATCTGGGAGCCAACCTGGCAGCACCACCTCTGCTGCCCCTGCACTACCTGCCTTCAGGTAGTCCTAACCTGGAGGCTGGTCCAGCAGTTCCCTCCAGGAGAAGTGACTGAGGTAGTGAGTTTATCACCTGCACCAAGTTGCCAGGGATGGTGCATAGGTTTGTGCGCTGCATTGTTGGTGCACACCTATGCCAGATGGAGAGGTGGCTCTTCCTCATTTTACATAATACCTGGAGAAGGAGAAGGAGATGTCAAGCACTCCAGCCAGTGGTGAAGTGAGGTGACAGTGATGACAGTCCAGTGGGTGAGGACTCGATTCTATCACCCAGCTTGATGACGATGGGTTTGGGATATCCCCACCCTCATCCCAATCAAAGGGTCCCTCAACCTTTTGTGTGCAAGTAAGTCTTCTTAATACACTTGATGTGGTCCAATATGCTATACAACATGATTGCGTTGTAGTCACCCCTCTCTCTGGAGGTGAGAGTCCAAATTCAGTTAATATCTTCCACATATGTTCACGTTGCACTGTTAAAGAAATGGATAGCTACGGTTCTTTCCTATCTCCCTCCATATGTTCCTGCCCTGCTTTTCCTTTGTTCTTCCTCCAGCTTGCTCCCCATTTCACAACTGTCCTAGCTACCCATTTCACCTCTTTAAGCCATTTTTGTGGGAAGGTGCACACCATGCACAAATGTGCAGTAACAGGGAATGGCAGCAACATATTACATGTATTTAAAAGTATTAGATATGACAACAATGTATTTAAATGTATTTAAAAGTTTTAGATACACCTGTATTTGAACCCAGTACCGTCTGGCTCCAACAAGGAAAGTATCATGCATTAACATGTACTGTCACAGAGTCACGTAAGCAGCAGGTGTATCTTACAAATTCAGTACTGTCAGACTTTAACAATGCAGCTCACATTTGTGCACTGCTTACCTACGTGCAAACCTGTGTATTGCACATACATATGCACTTTGGTAAACAAATGCACAAACTCACTGCTCTCTGCACTATGTAAATGTACATATTATGCTGTATTACTGCTTTTTACTGTCCATTCCCTGTGTATGATATGAAATTACATATGTAAGCATTACAAACTGAGGGTCCTAACAATTTGTCACATATTTACAATCCATCCATCTGTTGCCACCCCTCCAAGCACTGCAACCCTGGTGTTTCAGTACTTTTTCCACACATATGTCAACCACAGTACAAAATGAAATATTAAATGTTGTGTGCTATGCAATGCACATCAATCTGGTAACATGCAGAACTACAACTATTGACCCATATGCCTAAAACCCTTATCTGCAAGGCTAGGGAAGAAATTAGCATGTACCATATCCACAGGGACATAAGTGACCTTCAACACACTTGACCCTACCCATTCTGTTTTTGTCAAGAGTAGCTCTTGCTTATTAAACCTTGTGGACTTCTTGGATACTGACCCCCACAGACCTGGATGAGGAATAACAGGGCATACCACCTATGCTGACTTATCCAAGACCTTTGACACTATCCCCCATTCATGTGCCATAGTGAAGATCTCCCATGTGGGACTTAACCCATACAGTAGTACAGGGATAGGCAACTAGCTCACTGACATAACAGTTGGGAGCTGCACCTCCACCAGTAGCCAATTACCATTAGAATACCACAAGGATCTGTGCTGAAAACTGTTTGCAAACTACTTCCCTGAAGCACAGACAATGGTAGATGGCCTGTGGTTTACCAAGTTTGCAGAAGACTGGTAACTGGATGCACTGATATAGAGTCCCCCAGAGATGGTAACATATTATGGAAGGGTCTGCCACACATCAATGATTTGTGCCAAACTCATGGATTGAAAATTAAAGCATACAATGGCTCATTGTCCCCTTTGGCAATGAAGTACCCTTGCTAATTATTATATACATAGCACCCCTCTAAGCTCAAACACAGTGTTGTGAGACTTGGGAACACATGTTAATAACAATCTACAATTTCATCACTATGTGTTCATAGTGGTAGTGGTGACACACATATTCTGCACTGCACGCATCATTAATATGGACATCACATCCAAGACCATGGTGGTCTTACCTCTGCTGTACGTTACCCTTATCAGACCACTAATTGAATACAATCCTCCCTTCTGTCTGTACCTCACCAGACACCTGCAACAATTGGAGAATACACAGGGTTGTGCCTGGGAGACTCCAGGGCCTTCGAGCATGACATACATGGAAAGATTTAAAGACCTGTCAGTGTACTCAGTATCATGCAGGCTGCTGAGAGGTGACCTATGCTTGCCCTACAGAACAGTCTCAGACCCTGCCCTACTGGAAATGCTGCACATCTGCAATTCAAATGGGACAAGAATAACTTGGTTCAGGTTCTCAACCTAGCCTGTGATATAAACAGAACAGGCTGTGGAGACAGATAATATCCCCCAACAACTCATACTCCTCTGTAATAGGCTCCCACTGCATGTGAATGACCCTGTTCAAGCGCAACCTTGACTACTGGTTGGGTGATTGTAAAGTCACCTCTTTGGTGACACCTATGTCCCTTGTGGACAGGGACAGTTGGTGCTGTTCAAAAAATTTCTATGTTAACAATGACCATCCAATTATGCTCAATAAGGGTACTTGTGTTTTTACACAGGTAGCCTTCTAAACACCATATGGCCACTAGGCTAGTAGCCTCCTATGTAAATATAAAGCTATGAGCCTATGCAGGTCTCTCAAAATTTTGTCTTCCACATGGCCTGCTGTCATCTACGATAAGTTCACCTGCAGTCTTGTAAAAGTCAGACTTGTGCCATGTAGCGTGTGTAACAGTGTGTTTTGTAGCGATTCTGTTCTCACTGCAGTCAACTGTGTGTGTGTGTGTGTGTGTGTGTGTGTGTGTGTGTGTGTGTGTGTGTGTGTGTGTGTGTGTGTGTGTGTACATCTGTGTGTGTGTGTGTGTGTCTGTGTCTACCCATAAGAGCAGAAGTGTGTTTCCTACACTTACCAATCCAAACCCATGGATTGACAGCATTTTTATACTTGCACATGCTTACAGATCCATTGCATGTAGGCCTCCCAACTTCTTCTCTCCAACATGCACTGCTGATGTCATCCACTATGAGTTGACCTGCAGCCATGTAAAAGTCAAACTTGTGCCATGATGTTTGTAAAGTACTGAGTCCTGTAGTCCGTGTACTTAGATAGGTAAAGGTTCTGTTCTCACTGCAGTTAACTGTGTGTGTGTGTGTGTGTGTGTGTGTGTGTGTGTGTGTGTGTGTGTGTGTGTGTGCGCGTGTGCGTGTGTGTGTGTGTGTGTGTGTGTGTGTGTGTGTGTGTGTGTGTGTGTGTGTGTGTGTGTGTGTGTGTGTGTGTCTAGCTAGAAGAGCAGAAGTGTGCATCCTGCAGTTACCTCTCCAATCCCATCAATTGACAGCATTTTGATACTTGAACATGCCTACAGATTCATTTCATGCAAGCCTCCCAACTTCTTTGCTTCAACACGGACTGTTAATGCCATTCACTATAAGTTGGCCTGCAGCTGTGTAAAAGTCAGACTTCTGCCATTGCGCTTGTGTAAAGTACTAAGTTCTGTAGTCTGTGTGCTTAGGTAGGGGGTTCTGTTCTCACTGCAGTAAACTGGGCATGTCTGTCTTCACACACAAGACTAGAAGTGTGTATCCCACAGTTACTGCTCCAATACCATGATTGACAGTATTTGGATTCTTGCCGACACATACATTTCATGCAGCTCACCCAACATCTTGTCTTGTACATGGCCTGCTGATGTCATCTATTATAAGTTCACCTGCATTCTTGTAAAAGTTAGACCTTTGCTGTGGCACGTGTGTAATGTAGTCTGTACTCTCTGTACTTAGGTAGGGATTCTATTCTCACTGCACTCAAGTGTGTGTGTGTGTGTGTGTGTGTGTGTGTGTGTGTGTGTGTGTGTGTGTGTGTGTGTGTGTGTGTGTGTGTGAGCTGTTGCTTGACATTACAGAGAGCATTTTACAACAGCATGTGAGACACAGCTATATTCTCCTGAACAGATAGCGGTGATGTTATCAGCTATGTCAGAGTTTTGGATATGCAATACTCCCACAAGGTCAGGGTCAGAGACTGGCCTGGAAGCCAGGCAGAAGTCACCTCATCCTATACAATTATGACTACTATGACATGTCTTTTAATGTATCAACATACATCATGGCTTGTTTTGTAGGCCCTGTGTTATCTTGCTGAGAAAGCCCTGTGGTCTCTCCAGCTGTGACTTGTGTCTGGTGAGGTACATGAAAAAGAGAGCATTATACTCTGTTAGTGTTGTGATGAGGTTTGACTACAGTGCTGTCATACAATCCTAAGATCTCAGTATGATGGTGTGACTTATCATGGGCATGACATAGGCTTTCAGTACCAGTGTGGACACTTGGTGGTCAAAGTTGTACATGTGTTCCCAGTGCTTGCATCACTGGTTTTCTGCATAGCAGGACTGTCATCAATGCTGTGATTAACACGGAATTCCACTTTTCAGATAAACAACATTACAAATACACATTTCTGCATTTATTTGCACATCTTGTATCTTTGTCACCATTCAGTTGCATGTGTTAGCTCCCCCTGTACTACATTATCATCATTGCTGGACTTGATTGCATACAATATGCAGGAATCGGCAAACATGGTACACCAAAGACTATATACTTTAGCCTGAACTGAACTGTTGAGAAATAGAGTTCAAACTGTGAAGGCCAAGTACAGATCCCTGGGGTTTACCAATGGTGACAGCTCTACTGGAACAGGTTGATTCACCAACTTTCACATGATGTGCTATGTCAGTGAGCCAGTTGGTTACCCATCAGCTGATGTAAGGGTTAATCCTCAGCTTGGAGGTTTTCTCAATGATACCTGCTTAGGGGATTGTGTCAAAACCATAGGCCAGATCATCATAGGCAGTATGCACTGTTTTACCTTCTTCCAGGCCTATCACACAGAATCAATGGGCTGTGACAACATCACAGATCACCTGTGGTGTGACTCAGCATATACACCTTCCTGATATGGTTGAATAAACAGTTCAACACAACCTCCACATGGCATTTGTTCCCATACAAGGGTGTACACCAATATGCATCCACCTGAGTTGGGCGGACAGCACCTGATGCATACATGTATAGAGATATCCTGATTCTCCTTGACTGTATGGTAGACCAACATGTCATCATGGACCTCTTCTACATGTACACTACTAATAGTCTAGGTGTGGGCAACAGACCTGTGTGAGTTGTTAATGCTACATCAAGTCCATTACATCTGATAGATGTCCTTAAAGCGGTCATTGATGGCATGCATGATGACAACAGTATCATCTTGTGGAACTTGACCAGGTCAAGGAATTTGACACAAATCTACACTGAGGTATTCAATCAACATTGTCATATGTGGTGTGGCCATAAACAGCTATATCACCAAATGGATAGACCAGTGTATGACATACATGGCATCTCACTTTGTTGAAATGTGTGACGTGACCTAGCTGTCAGGTCCAGTGATCAGGTCATTACATCAGGGGTGTGTACTAGGCCCTTTCCTGCCCATTAGTTAAGTGATGGACATCACAGATGACATATACATGCTGTGTTCAAACAGCTGCCTGAAGGACTACAGATTGTAGGCAATCACTGACTCTAACTGTGATATTAGTACAATACAGACAGTATCAACACATACTAAAAACTGCTACCACAGCCATGACAACACCCACATTGGCAAGAAACATGGAAGGATTTGTTGAATGAGGAAACAAACACAAAGTATTATGCGGAGATCACACCCTATAAGCAGACCAACAGGTATGTGACCCATGTCCAGGAGTAGATGGTTAAGTGGTACATCCACCAGCATGTGGCCACAGTGCTAACTACTCCCTTGAATGTAACACAAGTACTGGGTACGTGAAGGACATGCACATATCAGGCGATAATACCCTCATGGTTTCCAGCCTTCATCACACTGTACAATGCACCCTTCTTCGTGTACTTCCCTACACATCTACCAGTGATGTGTAACTAATGGATTGTGCTATATATATATATATATATATATATATATATATATATATATATATAGCCTGTACTGCCCATACTGTCACATACAGGTATAGCAGTGTCCCCTCTTAACACCTCTCATCTCTTATCACATATGTTATGTCAGAGGCATGGGATTAGTGGTAGTATTATTCTGATATTATCCATAATTCTGGTTGTTTCTTGTAATGTTTTTCATACTCCCTTACCTGTGGCTACCTATTGGAGGCCTCTGCTGAGACTATACTCATATTCAGGCATACCAGTTTGCATAACTTCACAGTATGCACCCTACCCCAATTGTATGCCAGATCTCTGATAGATGTTCTCTGCATTATTCATACAGGGATGCTTATTTCACACAGACATCCTCTCCATTGTTATGTCACCTTGTGTGACAGCCACAGACAACACAATTTCACTGTACAGTCCATACTGTACCATATAGATATGTGCTTGTTGTTGCTGCTACAACTATCTTCAATTGACATGCCCTTCTATGCTGTACATGAGGGAGTTCTGCCTGTCCTATTTCCCTGTGTTCATTCCTACAATTCATCTGTGTGTCCCTCTTCAATACACACACTTCCCCTAAATGATCATTTTACATGGCAGTCCATGTCCCATTACAAATCATTAACACAACTTCAGTACAGAATGCCAAGAATGGGATAACACAATACTCTGCACTGTAGGTATACGGTCCTGTACTGTGTTCTGACCATATACTTCACGTTCATACCTCTCAACTGTCCAGATAATCCCAGGATGCCCAGATGTTTTCCATATGAAATTTGAAGCTTTCTGCCATATCACTGGGATGATCTCTGGACTGATATGACCCAGCATTACATGCATTTGGGTGCATACCTATCAACTGTCCTGATCTGTGCAGAATGTCCAGTTTTGTCTCATATGTGTGATCTTTTCCTCATAACATTTTTGTTTTCTGGTAAATAATTGGCATGTCATTGTGGAGTGAAGTCAGAAACTGATGACTGACATTTGAGTTTCAACGTCATCCTCTTCAGAAAGTTCATGCTAATGTACAACCTATTATTCAATCAACTTTCTAAGTTTGGAAGTGTGATGTTAAAAATCTGTCCTTATTTTTGGGTCTTTGACCCCCATTATATATGCCTTTGTCCACATATCTTGCTCAAAGAGCATGACAGGTATGTTTGAGTTTCATTCTACCACATATCCATGTGACATCTATGGCAAATATGTCCTCTATTTCTGGTTAAATGTCCCTGCATTATGTTGACTTTTTGGAGACATGTTGCACTAACATATTCACAGCTATCTGTGAAGCCCTGGTGGTCAGTGTGGCATTCCATGCAAAGCCGTGGACTGCAGGTGCTCTGCTTTAAACAGAATTGTATCCATGTTCACTTACATGGTTTCCTGGCCAGCAACACTGTTGCCAGGCATGAAACCTAACTTAGGCAAGCCATACATCATTAATATGCATTGCTCCCTAGCTACTGTTCACCTTGCACCTTCGCTAAAACATGTAAATTCCGTGTAGGCTCTGCACAAACCCTACACGTGTTTATTGAATCCCAGAGATTTTTATTAGAGACCCAAGTACATTTGTGGACAATTAACTGCCCTTTTACCACCATGTATCTATTTTTAGGAAATCTTTTAAACTAGCCCAGCTAATTACTAAAGGTATAACTTCCAGGTCAAAATAAATCATTGTCTGTCCTTCTATACTCCTCTTTAATCAGACCCATACTTGAATATAATGCCTCCTTTATATGTATCTATCTAGCCAAATCACTCAACTAATAAAACTGCAATGTTTTCTAATAAAACAAATCTCAGCTACAAGCTGCTTGAGCTACACAGAATGACTAAGAGCCATATCTCTATACTCTGTCTCTTACAGATCTACAAAGCAGCCTCTGCCTGAGCTTTATGGCAAAAAAATGATCCTGTCCTCCATGATCTTTAACATTTGGAAAATTAGTACCACTTAAAAAATACTATAGCTCACTATAGCTCAAAACACCTATGTAGTGTGGAATGTCACACCTCTAGCAGCCTACACACATCCTGTCATTCCAGACCATTTTCTGAAAAATCAGTTTAAAAATCATAAGATAAACAAATATACATATTTTTGTGAATAAAAGATATTCTTTATAGTGATTTTAGTGCTATTAGTGATATTAGTCAGTGCAGTCTTTCCATAAATACAGTACTATAGTATAATGCAAATGCTCCCAGAATTATATTTCTTGCTTAACATTCATACATTGTCATACATTAGAAACTGTACAACCCAGACATATATTGTTAGAACACTTTTGTTAACCAGACACAAGCTTTCAGATGGCAGCAAGAAATTCCTCTCTGAGTGCATATTTACTGAGATATTTACATAACTATGAAAACACATACTTAATTATATAATTAACAATATAAGTAATATAGACCTTTTCTCAAGATCTGCAATTTACAGTGTGAAAACTAATCACTGTTTTCTTCAACTACACCTGAAGTTTTACCTGATGCCATGTAACAGTTTGTAAGTCATTTGTTTTTTGTAGTGATAAAGTACATGTGGAAATACTGTTTATTTTCATAATTTCTAAAACAATTAGCAATGCCTCCAGTATAGCGTGATATAAACTGACTTTGACAATGAAGTTTCTAGTCTCCCACCATGGCACTTCACATGACACTTCTCAGTTGTGGATGTATAAACATAAGTATAAAAATATGAATAATAAGAGGCAAACAATGATTACTTTCATTACTGTAGGGCATCATAGATTGACAATCTAACTGAACTTTTGTTAACTCTGCACTTTCTAATACTGCCTATTATTCACTGGTAAGGCATTGAATTATAGAAGCCAGACCCCAAAAAAGGTCTGGATGCCATAAGAAGCTATGGGTGTTAACTGGAAGTTTAAAAAATAGGCTTGAATGAGCAAGGGACCCAAATGCACATCATAATATAAACAGAACTTGTTGGCAGGATTGATCTCTCTCCCAGAGAATCCTCTAAGAAGTAAGTTTCTTCTTCATATAAAAAAAAAAAAAAACTAACTCTTCAAAAATAACATTGATGAATGAATGGATGGGGAACCATAAATTCACCCTGACCTCAATCCTTTGTCTCCAATGAATAGGGGAGCAAGTCCTGGCAATTTCATTGTCTACGCTGCAAATGGTCTACTGAATAGACTGCTTAGTATATTAACCTATGTTTGTAGGCAATACCTAGTCCCTGGACTTTTGAAAGTATTGTTTCACAGACGTGGCAGTAGACTCATAGAACAAGCTATCAGAATGAGTGGTAGAGAGGGAATCTTCAGCGGCATTCAAGAAGGTATGGGACATGTAGAAAAGCAGTAAAGGGAAAGGTAGAGATTTGTAAGAGTCAAAATGCTAAGGCACTTAAACGGCAGACAAGAAAGACTTATGGGGCATGATTCCAAAAGAACTGATCCTGGTGTGGCTTATTCTGGTGTGTTACACAGACAGCATTTCCTCTGGAATCTGGCCCCTGGTGTAAACTTATTTATATATAGGCCTTTTGCCAAAGTACGACACTTAAACAAGAGCAAGTCTTTCAGAATCGGGAAGGCTTACACAGGAGTAAGTCACTTAATGAGATCAGCTCTTTTGGAATTGGCCCATTATCTCCTTCTGCTATCAAGCAAATGTGATGTAATGCTTAATTAAGATCTGGAGCTAAACTAAAAGCCAAGAAATTAGTAAACTAGATGTAGTAATTGATTTGTATCTGTCCATCAAATAAAGTGGTTTCTATGTTTCTGGACTGGAGTATCAAACTGTCTGCTTCAGACACCCTTTTAATACACGTGTGTTTAGAAAACATGACAAATTTATTTGTAGGAAGACATTTTGTATAAATATACTCCACAAAATAACCTAGCATCCATTGTTCTTATATGTTTCGAGTTCTGTACTAACAAACAAAAGTTACTATAAACTAGATTAGGTACTGTATAGTTTTGAGGAAATATTTAATTGCTTTTTCAATATTTGTGTTTGCACCTTATATTTTTTTTTAATTCACATTTGTTCCTGAGAAATTAATGTTCCATTGTTATGCAATGCTAAACATGCAGACATTTATTTATTTGTTTGTTTATTTGTTTATTTTGAGAAAATTGGCATCACAGAATGTATTTTTCTGTACTGTTTGTTTATCTTTCTTCCAGGCACTCAGTTCGGCATTTCTTTTTCTCTACATACCATGAAGGTATTTTAAATAGGACATGTTAAAGAAAACAAATGAATTGCATTACTTTATTTACTCTGAGGTCTGTCTATTGAAAGAATTTTTTATGGTTACACTGCATGGTATGTGACAATGTTCCTGTTCTTCTGCAAGGACTGTATGCTTTGCGTTTTCTTTTTGTAATTATGTTATTTCACTGAGTTCACAACCCTGTAATTTATGTAGAAGATAGAGAATTATTAGAAAAGCATGTTTTACGAACACACTGTTTGCACTGCATACATATATACTTGTAAAAGAACTGTAGAATGAGCAAATGAAACATGAAACAAAAAACATTATATTCTTTTTTTTTGTAAGGAATAACTACCACATCCAGAATCCTGAATATTAAATATACCTAGTATAAAAGATGGTAAAGATGGTATTCTGAAATACTTTCAGTTGGCTTGATTGTATGACTAGCGGACACTGTCAGGTGTATTGTATTCTAAAGTTAAATTAGCCATTGTGTGAATACTCATGCAAACATGGGTCCATGCAGTTTAGTACAGGTGGGCAGTTTGCAGCCACATTCATGCAAATATGGGCCCTTGCAATTTAGTGCAGATGGGCAGTTTGCAGCCACACTCATGTAAATATGGGTTCATGCAGTTTAGTACAGGGTGGGCAGTTTGCAGACTAGCAAGGAGGATGATGGGGATTAAGGATGTAGAAAATGGAGCTGCACTTGTGCTTCTGTTTGGCACAGACCTCAGCTGTTAATTAGTAACTTAGAAGGCCAAAGCTCTAAGCCCTCCAAAATGTGTGTGTGTGTGTGTGTGTGTGTGTGTGTGTGTGTGTGTGTGTGTGTGTGTGTGTGTGTGTGTGTGTGTGTGTCTGAACCTGCCAGGGAAGAGTAGCTGACATGGTGGGGAGGTTTTCGTGTGTGTGTGTGTGTGTCTGTGTGTGCGCACGTGCACATGCATGCATGTGCATATGTATACATTATGAGCCCAATTCCAAAATACTTACACCTAAACAAGTCATTTACAGAAAGAATAAGTCTTTTGAAATCTAATCCAATGTGTTTCCATGTTTTTGCTGTTAATAACAATTGCTTAAGATTTGTAGAACTGGAATATTAAGATTTAGCATTTCATTCAGTCTATACTGAGCTTTATTCCAGCTATGGATTTTCGCAATAATCAATGACTGGGTGTGTGCAATGTGGGATTTATTCAGTCAGTATAGTTTGATCATGAAAGCAAAGCCATAGTAATCAAATAAAGCCATTCATGGGTAAATCCTGGATTACCTACAGTCAGTCATGCATTGCTGCTGGTATACAATGGCATTATTTAAGAAAGAAACTGCTTTTCTTTTTAAAATAATGTTATTGTATAATAGCACTTTAAATAGCAATAAGGTTTGTTTTCTAATAATAAATATGCATCACAGATTAGGTCAAACAGATTGCAATGTGGTCCACAAGATATTATTTCCTATATGATACAAATGGTATAACTGAAAATAAATTAATTACATCAATTACCATTTTTATCCTTTTCAGGCAGTCCAACGCAGGCTCATATACAGTATAGTCAGTGTATCATTTATCTTCAGGGGAAAAAAATATAAAAAATTGAGGGAAAGAATTGCACTTCAGTCTGGTTGAGAGAGAAGTTCATACCTCAAGCTAGTCCTGTTAGCACATAATCCATCATTTTACACTCTCTCCTCATGCTGTCCTTCTAGAAAGTTGTTGTGGAGAATGAAATAAAAACCTATGTGCAAGAAAGCTTAACGGCCTGGACAGAAGATGCAAGAAGGGAAGTTGAGTATGAGCTGGGTTGTTTGTTATGCAATTTCAGCTTCTGCTGATATAAATTTGTTGTTTGATTTTCTTAATAAGCTAAGCATGTTAATTTCTGAATTATTTATTAGGAACTTGTTTGTTTACTGTTGGTTTACATTTGCTGACAACTGTTCATTTACTGTTCTTGTTTTGGAGTCTCGCATAGAAACTGACTGTAATTTAAATTCATGCACACTGCATGCTTAGTGCCTGACATATTTAATATAAAACATTTGAAAATTTATTTAGGGATATTTTTGTTTTTAATTTACTATTTAAGCAATAACATATAATACACCATTTCTGAAAATGTCAATCAATTCTATTTAGCACCAGTACACTACAACCAGGTGGCATAGTGAGTAGTAATATTGCCTCACAGCAACAGGCTCCTGGTTTGATTCTCAGTTGGGGTGCCTTCTTTGTGGAATTTGCATGCCCATGTTGTGTGTGTGTGTGTGTGTGTGTGTGTGTGTGTGTGTGTGTGTGTGTGTGACATTGGCTGTTTATGGGGTCATGATAGGAGACAGATGTGACTTAAGACCATTAGAAACTACAATCATCATGACACAAAGAAATTTACAGCAGAAAAGAAAACATATTAGAAACTGCTGCTGTTTCTTGACTGGTGTTCAGAGAATAAAAGAAAGGATCAGATCATGAACGGTGGTTGCTTTAATCTCGTATGCCCACTGTTTAGTAAGCTCACTATCTTAAGTCCTGTACTAGGTCTTTTGCTGCATTATATTATTTAAAACTTCAGTTTTAACATGAGAAAAAGTGCTGCAGCTTCAGTGGTAAAATCTGTATCCGTCTCCTGTTCTGTGTATGACTGTATATACATGAAAGTGCACATGCATAATACATCACAAATATGCTTTCACTCAAACATTTCTGTGGCAGGAGAAGAGAATTAGTTGTTTCACACTATAGATTTATATAAAAAAGTTAAGATAATGATTTAAAAAATAAGTCAATTGTATAATGGCTACTCTCACTGCCATGCCTATTGGACATGCTGGGTTTTCCACTCCCAGCATAATGTACCTATTTAGACTTCACACTCCATGGCTAAACCATGTCTGGTTGAGGATAAACCAACATCTTACAGTGATTACTGTCATATTAGCAAATTGCTGGATTTCAGTTTTTCTTGCTGATTTACAGCTGTTTATAATTGACATGGTATACATGGAATCAATGCAAGTTAAAGAGAATCCCAACTTAAGTGATGTTAGGTGAGGACAAGCATCCCTGTTTTCATGCACAACCCCTTACTTAATGTAAATTGCTCCAAGAATGCACAACCTTAGGCAGGTTAGTCAATTTGATTTAAACAGTTTTCACTTAAATGGGTCATCATTTCCAGAAGTATAGTTTTACATCTGTTTTCTGGAAGTTCATATTCTGGCATCTTCCAAGCTAGTTGATTTTTATAGTGCCAAAGATCTATACTCTTTGCAGGTTTATGTTCTGTTTCATAGCTAGTGTACAAGGTAACATGTCATTTGAATGAATGCAGTTTTTGGTGAAAGCAAAGAGTGTGTGTTGTTTGTTGAAACTACTTTCGTCAGCAGTGGAGTTTGCTTTTTTCCTCCACTTTTGTGCAACCTTGGAGTCAGTATATATAAGTCCAGGGGGTGTGGAGGTGCCCCCCACCTTGCCATTCTACAAAAAAATGTTGTTGTTGTTGTAATGTTTGTTGAAGGTAGTTTTGGCAAATGATTTTCAATTTATTTCCATTTGAAGAAATTACCTTGCAGTGGTAGCGTTGTTGCCTTACAGCAAGAGGTTCTCCCATTCGATTCTCGGCTGGAGTGTGAGGAGTGCCTTCTGTGTGGATTCTGCATGTCCTCCCCATAGTTGGGTGGGCATTCGAAAGACATGCGTAAATGGGCATGCCTTCGTTGAAGGCTGGACGTCAAGCTGGCACCTCAGCGTTCGTGAAAATCTACTGCCAATCATTAGCGGACCAGAGTTCCGCTGTAGTGACCCCTAACTGGGAAAAGCCGAAAGACAACAACAACCTTCAGCGAATCAACATGAATCCATGTGCAACACCTGGAAATACATTTAATGCATATTTTATAAGTCTGTCACATTGGTTTTTACCCACTTAATGTTTTGAGTAAGCTAGGATTAGCATTTTGGGCTTTCACAGAATTTGACAGATAACCCAAGGCCATTACATTTTATGACCATTCATGCGTTGCCAGTACCATTCCTCATGCTGCACCTCCCTTCTTCCTTAAGCTCAGATAAGAAGTACCCTAACACAATAGGGGATTTTATATATCATATACATACATAACTTATAAATATATGTGTATAGAATGGTAGAATATAACAATATAGTCTGGGTAGACTGACAAGGCCTGCAGCTGTAAAGTGGTCTGCTGAAACGTAAGCATTTGTATTACTATATTTTTGGCAAAATTAAAACATCTACTGGGTGGCACAACAGCAGCTTTTGCTGTGGTTGTACCTTGAACTACTCAAATATGCCCTACTTGGGACTCTTGGCATGCACAAGATGCCAGTGCATAACTAAGGAGTTCTGAGAAGTGATGATTGGTTAATGAAATGAGTGATCCCTGAAGTCCTATGCCTACTCCCACCTTCATAAGTAACAGAAAGTCATGATAGGTTGGTTCAGGTGGCAGTCATCTGGAAGAATAGGCCAGGTTAAGAAGCCCATGAACATTAAAAAAAAAGAAAAAAGTAAATAAATAATAAGAGTTGGTTTACATATAAACTGTTTTTTTTTTTTAATTTTGCAGTCATGTAGCGATCACCACACTTTGATTTGCTATACATTTGCTGGTATTAATATGAAGATGTAAAAAATGAGGGGGGAACTGGTGCATAAAAGCATGAGAGAGATGCTACCGTCTCCACTATCAGCAGTGAGATAGTCAGATAACACTCTCAGCACTCATCACTTTCTGGGATTATTGCTCACCTCTTTAGAGTTTTGCAGAATATCCCTGATGTTGGCTCATATTTACCATGTCCCTCAAAAAAGTTTTGATTTTCAGGTAAATCATTGAGAATATCAGTCTCTTACTTCCTATTGTTCAGAAGATGCATGTTGATACATATCTTGTTCTATTAACTTTTTTAAGTTAATCATAATAATATGTAAACATAGTTTCTGATTTTTTTGCCTTTATCCCCCATTACTTTTGGCTTTGTGAAGAATTATTGAGCAAAGTTGAAATGTATGCATTACTGTAATTATCTATTGCTCATTTCAGATTGTGGCTAGTTCTTGTATGTTAGGCTAAAAGCATTGGCAACGAGCAGAGTCTTGTTTCTTTTGTGTTATAGCATGCTCCAATTGTGACAAGGCAGGATTATTCATTACCACTCTTAGATTATATAAGTACATTCTAATCAATGAAAGACATGATAATCTGCCATTCTTCCTACATCATTTTACACTTTCCACTGAAAAGCCTACTAAGCTTCTCCCGTCCTCAAATTCTTTACAAATTGGTAAAGACAGCCAGACTAGAGTCAGATACGGCTAAAAGTTTAAACTTTTGCAACACTTGCTTTAAGGGCTATCAATTACCTAACCCATATCATCAGATTCCGGGTAACTTGGGTATGGTCCTTTCAGGATTTTGATGACTTTGAAGCTAAATCTTCCGCATTACCTCTTCTTAACTCTATTTCTCAGATTGCTAGGGAATCTATTAAGTGCAACTAGGATGCTGCAGATGCCTTCAGAGCAGCTGCTACTGATTTGGTTCTTCACAGGTTTTCCTGGCTTAGTCTTCAGCCTTTATCTGAGGATGTCAAAGCTAAACTGCTTGATTCCCCTTTTGATATAAAGCATCTCTTTGGCTCTGCAGAGCTTTTTAAAACCTTGCAGGGGAAAGGTAAGATCATGCTGAATCATAAACAAATCTCTCTTTGTCCTGGCTCACAATTTCAGAAACATAATCCATCCAAGGCTGGTCCCTTCCTTTGTTCATAAGGACCAGAATTCTTCTCAAAAGGTTAAAAAAACAATAAAAGATTTCAGGACAACTCTCAGCAGGATGTCAGGGGTTCTAAACCACCCTTTCCTGAATTAAAAATGATCCTGTTTATGATTATCTTCCTCCTCTTTCCCATGTTCCTTTACCTCCAAAACCAGATTCACCTTATTCCCCTTCTTCTTTTAGACCTCTTCACTCAGGGACAATAGTATCTGTACCTCTTCATCTACAAAAAAAAATGGTTCTACTTAGTTATGTTTCCAATTCCCAGAAAGGAGGGCAGTTGGATACTTATTTTGGATCTTTCTATCCTCAACACTTTTTTCAAAGTTCAAGTTTCAAGATGTTAATCCTACAGTCCTTGCTTCCAAGAATTCTTTTAAAGGCATTTTCTGGAGACATTTATTTAAAGAACACTTATCTTCATATTCCTGTTCATACACAATGCAGAAAATTCTTAAAGTTTTCTGTCTCTTCATAACACTTTCAGTTTTCTGCTTTACCCTTTGTTTTTTATACTGCCCTGAGGGCATTTACAGAGACTACTTCCTGTCACTGCCTTCACAGGCTTCACGCTGTTTAAATATTTCCTTATCTGGATGATATTCTCATTCAGGCTCCTTTCCAAGAGATTCTTTGGACTCGTTTGGTGTTCGTTATAGATTTTCTCAACAATCTAATTTTCACTCAACCTAAAGAAACCTTGTTTAATTTCATCTCAAGACTGAAATTTCCTAAGAAGCAGACCCAGAACACTGTCAGTGTCAGTTTTTCTTCCAGAGAACAAGATTCTCTTCCTGGTACTATACTTTCAGAACCTTCTTCCATTAGATGTGACCTCTGCAAGAAAAATTTTCAGAGCCTTAGAAACATGGCATCAATGATTCCTATGATATCTTATGCCAGATTCCACACAAGGAAGATTCAGTGACATCTGAACTTTGAATTCAGCATTGCCTTCCTCAGTTGTCCTTCATTAAAAAGAAATTTCTATGGTGGATCAATCAGACTTCACTCAACCCAGGAGTACTCTTTCTTGTTCCTTCCCCTTGCCAGGAAGTGTTCACAGATGCCACAGATCTGGAAGGAGATGCTTACGCCAGGGATATCAGAATCCAGCAGTGTAGTAACCAAAGGAAAGAAATGACCACATAAACATAATGGAGATGAAGGAGGCTCTTATTTTAGCCCTTCAATCCCTACATTATGTCTGGACTCCAGGTCTTCTTAGCTGTACAGACAATGCCACAATTATGTGACACATAAGCAGGGAGACACCAAGTTTTACTGCCTGTGTAGACCAGCTTTGATAGTTTAGGAAACAGACATTTAACACAAAATCTTTCTTCAGTCTATGCACATCCCCTATGCCCTCAGTAAGGAACACTATGACAGACTTTTTGAGCAGATCCACAGCACACCCTCAGAAATGGATGATAAACAGAGAGGACTTTTTGGACATTGTCCATCAGTGGGGTACTGCACAGACAGATCCATTTGCCTCCATTCACAGCACACATCTCAGGCTGTTTTGGTCAAGACTAACATGCCCTCAGACATGTTTTTCTTGTAAAGGGAGTCTCATTATGCTCACCCTCCACTTCCTCCAAAGTCCGTCTAAAAGTCAGGGAGGATAAGCCAAAAATATTTTTGGTCACAGACTTTTGGCCTCAGCAGCACTTGCTTCCCCTTCTTGTTCACTTAACCAAGAGCAATCATCACAACTAACCTCACAGGATGGACTTACTCACACAGAACAAATGTTTTCTTTTTCACCCTTGCCTAAGAACTTTCAACCTGTCTCTTTGGAGGATAAAATTTTAATTCCTTTTAGGCACTAATTTTCTAAGGATGTGCCTAAGATTCTACAGGAAACTAGAAAACTAAATACAAGGAAATTATATGTTTCCAAATGGAAAAGATTTTCCTTTTGGTGCTAAAAAGAATAAGGACCTTCATCAGCAAAAGAGCATCTTTCACTCATTTCTGCTTGCTTACCTCTTCATCATTTCCTTCAAAAACTTTTGACCTCATCTGCACCTGTAAAGTTTGGCACTTGGAAAACCATGCTGCTGGTAGCCTTGAATTCTGCTGAAAGAGATTGTCATAGTTTCAGACACTAATGGCTACCACTGTCTTTCTTATTTTCCATAGGAATAAGTTTACTCTTTGGATTAATCTTTCTTTTATGGCAAAGGTTGCTAAAGGTATTTCTTTGAATCAGACCATTAACTTACCTAAATTTATTTTCTTTTGCCACAGAATGAAAGGAAGATTCTGCATTCCCTGGATGTGCACATGTGGCTCAGATTTTACTTAAGTAAAACGAGGTCTATCAGAAAGTTAAACAGCTTTTTGTATCTTTCCATGACAAGAACTTTGTACCTACTGTTTTTAAACAAACTGTTTCAAACTGGATATCCAAGGCAGTTTTTTTGTTATTCCCTCCATGTTAAGCAAATTCTAGAGCCAGTTAAGCATGTTCCATTAGAGCTGCAGCATCCTCTGGGCCTTGTTCAAGGGTCTGGATTCTAGATCGATTCTTAAAAGTAGCTACTTGGTCTTCTGTTCACACTTTTATAAAACATTACAAGCTTGATGTTTTTACTAGAACAAGAGCATGATTTCCTAGTTCAGTCCTTCAAGGTATTTTGGGCCATAGTCCTTTTCAGATTTCCTCCTCCCTTTGACAACTTTTTGAAATTCCCATTAATTAGTAATGGTGCAATAGTGGTGCAGAGAAGTACATACTACAGTTGCACAAGAACGTACTGTTGCACTATTACATCCCTCTGTCCTTTCTCCTTTCTCTTCTCTTTTTTCTTGGGCTGAGGTGGATTCTCAGTTTTTCCTTCTCTTCTTTCACTTCTACATATTAAATTAGTTTTCTCTGTTTCAGTTCCTTGGTCCAGGGCTAGAAAGTCCTGAGGTTATTCAAGCCCATACATTCATTATTACCTCAGACTCCATTGAGATGAGTCCATACATCGAAAGTACAGCACATAGGGAGGGCATCCAGACTTTTGTATGCTAGGTGGACAGATGGCTATCCTTGGCAGGATTTTCCATCAGTTAATAATACTGCAACAGTGATCATTGAAACACCTACTGTTATTCTTAGTTGTAGTACAATTGTACTTTCTTAAGACCATAAATCTTTTTTGCTGGTAATCTCTAGGGATTTTCAAGTTTGTTGCTGTGTTGAGAGAGATACATACTAAATAGCTTCATAGATGTTTACTAGGATAACGACCACAAGGGCCTTTTCATGCCTAGCCATGCATCCCAAATCTATGACAAGTTCTGGTACCCTTGATAAGCCAGGGGTTGTGAGGTAAAAATTTACAAGCAGGGGCCTAGGAGATGAACCGCCTGTTTCTGTCCATTAGAGACATAGGTGCCAAACCAGGGATGAATTTCCTGTTCCCAATCCAATTGTTCAAGTTACACTTAAATTGGGTTAGGGAGGAACTCTGCTTCACATAGATTGTGTTGTACTCTATAATGGGTCTGATTAGAGGAAACAATCTCTTTGGATATAGACCAAATACTTTTGGTTTCTAGCATTGTTAAGAGAAGGATTTCTTGACAACACTTGTCATGTGACTTGAAACCATATATCAGCATGCATATGTTGAACATAGATCTATTACCACCTGTAACATGATCTTTTATAACATTATAAAATTGTGCTGTGATATAATTTATATAGATTTAATTTTAACAGCTTCATACAAAAAGCACCGATCAATAAATTAGATTAACTAGGTATTGATATACTCTTGATAAGATGGATAGCTGAATGGCTTACAAATAGGACATGGCAAATATCATACAGCAACTGGACAGGTGAAATTTGAGGGTACACTCAGTGTGCCAGGCAGGGCTCTGTCCTATGCCCATACTTATTTGATTGTATCTTCCAGATCTCCAGATCTATCTTTTTTATCTGAGGTGTTTTACAGTCTGTATGCAGATGGCTTGAAAGTGGGTTATAAGTGTTACAGATAGGGCAGATCTGTAAAAGAGCTTGACTGAATTGACCATCTGGGTGCAGGAGAATAATATGCTAATAAATACATCAAAAACTAAGCATATGAGATTCGGGAGACATACCTTGAAAGGTGAATATTTAAAATAGCACACAGAAATTAAAACTGTAGATTAATTTAATAACCTGGGTATATGCATAGATCCAGCTTTGAGTTTTTCTAATCAAATCAGCCAGTTGGTTAATGATAGTTATAGAACTATACGGTGTATAAAAAGATTTATAAAGTCTAGGAAATCAGAATTGATGAAGTCATGGTTTGTTAGTTGCATTAAACCCAAACTTGAGTATGGAGTAACAATATGGAAACCTTATAAGAAAACAAGCATGAGTAAACTGGAAGGAGCACAATGAAAATATACCAAGGGCATCCACGGATGTGAAAATTTAAGTCATTATGAAAGACTAAAATATCTGACCTTGTACAGTGTCTCATACAGATATTTAACTGGAAACCTTATTCAGGTATACAAGGCATTTAGAGTCAACTACCTCTGGGAATGTTTGGGATTATCAAAACATAGTAGAAAACGTATGTGGAAGATTCTATAGGAACAAAAAGTGCACTATTTGGTTGTCTGAGAGAACAGCCAATGTATGGAATACACTACCAAATTACCAAATTACTTTAAATTAAGCATTACTTTAGATATTTTTAAGAACAGCCTGGACACATATGGAAACAACTGTTCTGATTTACTGGCAGGCTAGAAGGGTATTAATGGCTGTGCCTGAAATACTTGCATGTATGTATGCATGCATGTATGTGATGATCAAAGGAGAGGAACTGTGAACCCAAGTGCACAGGTCCCTGACTAACTTCTAGTATAGTAAGGGTATGCTTTTTCTTCTGTATTCTGTGGATAATTTCTGCTTTCTTAAAGTAACACTATTACATTTTTTCAGCATTCATTTTAAGCATCGCCCCCATGCAGCACTTAATAATGTGTGTTAACTCTAACCCTGCCCCTTTTCCCAAATCTAACCTTTCATCTTACCTTAAAAACACAACTTTCTATAAGACTGTCTCTACACATGAGAAGCTCAGACATGCACACTTGCACCAACACACCCAACACACACTAACCACTATGGATCTGACCCCTTTCTTAACACCCCCCCACACACACACACACACACACACACACAAAAGGACATGACTGTTTTCCTTGCTCCACTGCTCTCTCTGTTCTGTGATTTGACTTTTTGGTTGATATTCTGTGACTTGACCAAAAAACATTAATTCACATGTACTGTAGCCATATATCTTTTGCTGAATAGATATATATTTAATATATTTTAAATATATCTATACCAAGGGAAAGATAATTATGTATACATCACGCACACAATTGTGTTAATAGATATTTATTTGATATATATAGTATTTTTGTCTGTGTGTAACCTCAAAACCCCTCCTCCTTTCTCAGATTGTGCAGTAGTAAATCCATATATTCTTAAATATGAACTTGTCTATTTCCTGCAAAATTGTTGTAGATAATCTTGATGAAGTCAACAATATGGGCCAAGTGAGACAAAAGTGCTCCATACTGTGTCCATTTTAGAACTGTGAGTTTTAAAAAAGCAATTTAAGTTATCTGTCAGGAGAAATCACTGCATTTTGTTTGCCAAGTTGCAACCTTTTTATCTGAATTTTTGGACTTTAATGATTTGCATAGCCTGAAAGAAGCTGTGCCTCATCATAAAAAAATGATATGCATTTTTTACTCTCCATCAAAAGCCTTCCACAGAGTTCCCCATGGCATTAGACTGATATAGGAATTTGGCAATGACTTTCCAGAACAATTGCAAAGCATACTGTAGAGAGTCGATTATCCATACTCTTCGGATTATCAAACATACATTAAACAGGATACAAAACTGCAAACAATTTTGCTTTTTCCTGTATGCTTTTCAACCATTCAGTGATTCCAGTGGACAATAAAGAATATTTTTCACATACAAGTGGGCTACATGCTCAAAAAACACGCATAAGTGAATATGTGTAACATTTACATATTCAAACTTTATGATTTTTCCTACCCAAAAACTTTGTAAGGCTGCATTCGGATAATTGACATTTCTGATAATCAACGTTCAGATAATTGACTCTCTACTGTATTTTCAAAAGCTATCTGTACTAATTAATGGTAAGTAATATTTTTATGTTGCGTTCTGATTATTATTTATTTTTAATAAGAGAGACCTGGAGTAAATAATGGTGTCAATAAAAGGATGAGAAGTTATGACAGGATTTTGAAGTGCATTATCTTATTTTCCAGTGTTTCTAAGCACCCTGGTCTGTACATGAACTGACAACACAGTCCTCCAATCTTTTCTATCAGTGTTTCAAAACATACAAACACAACACACACACACACACACACACACACACACACACACACACACACACACACACACACACACACACGAAAGATTAGGAGGAATACCTTGCTGTTGTGCATTGCTTGATGTTTGACTCTCAGGTATGCCTATGTCTTTTCATAGACTGAGATAGCAAGCAACATCATGACATTAAATAATACAATTAAATCACATTTCTTACAATGGTCAGCAATAAAAATAATCCATACATTAATGTAGCTTTAAGAAATCGTTTCCTTACTTTTTCACAATGATTTTAATAATAAAGAAATGGAAAAATACTAAAGATCTCACAAGAAGGGAAATAATAACAGTCATTTTTGCATGACAAACCTTTGGGACTCTCCATGCCTAGTAATTTATTAACTTTTGGGTAAGAACCAGAGGAGCACTGAAAGCTTAGAATTTTAATAAAGTGTGTTGATGTTAGTTTTCTTCAGGAGACCTCTTTACAGTCTGAGCTTGTGAGTAATGTTTCACAGTTAACTCCCTTTTGTTGTGATATGACATTTTTATTACACTGTCAGTCTAATATAGGAAATGGGCTTGTCAAGACATGTACATAAAAAAAATGAAGAAAAGCACAGTGCATACTGCAGCCATTTAAAATGTTTTCACATTGAAACCCTGATCACATGCCAGCTGTAGGGTGTGAGCATTTCCCCATTTCTAGTAATGTCATTTGTATAATATTAAAATGTATTAATGGTAGCAAAATAAATCCTGCCCCTTAGGACCTTAATTTTTTGATTGCATGTTTGTGAGCCTTGCCATATACCATCTCATGTAGAATGGCCTATACAGGAGTCAATAGATTATTAAAACTAATTAGATGAACTTTTTACTTTCCTGTTCTTTTGACCTACCTTAAGCCTGTATCTCCTCTGGGCACAAATACATCCAAAGCTTCTTCAATACTATCACCTGTGAATGTACTCTCATACCAACTCCAACACGGGCTTAAAGTCTCCTTAGTAGGAATAACATATTCTGTCATACTGGAATAAGGTGAAAATAAGAATATAAATGTGTGTTCTCTGTCATACTTAAATGGTGGACACAATTTTTAAATGAATACATAAAAACTGCAATAATTTGATTTCTTATGTGTAGTGCTAGAAAATACCATTCCAGGTGTCTCACAGACTTTACCAAAAGATTACCTGTCACCATGTTAAGGTAAAAGTATAAAAAAATGGCTGGAAGGTCTTCTAGTACTGTTAACCCCTAACTATGATTTCTGTGGATAAAAATATTTGAAGGCCAAGCACCCTTTTGTAGCTGCTGTTACTAGGAAACTCATTATTTGCCTGGTAGTCATTTTCCATAGAGAAAATCACTGGATGGTTGTAACAGAAGAAAAGTACTATCACAAGACAGCCATGACGCAAGGATGTAAATCAATTATCAGGTACTAGTAAATGCAGTTAATGAATGATACATGTAGCTGAATTATGCAGGTTTTGATCAACACACCGTTACTTATTCTGTATTCCAGATAGGAATCTTAAATTGTTTTAAAAGCAATTCTGTTTCTTCAGTTATTGTTTTTTGGAAATTATGCTGAACACACTTTTCATCCAACTCCTTCTTTAAATTTGTCTCAGTTTGCTTGAAGTGATACAGTCCTGCTCATATTTGTTATAATTATTAACCAAAAAAGTAGCCTGTATATGTAATACCTCCCCTGGGGTACATCCATGCATTTAGCTATCTGTTGTCAATATACAGGGCTTTGCTCAGCCATGACAAATAAGTGAATCACAGCAATTTCCAAGTTCTTATACCTGGTGGCAAGAAAACCTCTGCTGAGAAAAATTAAACTACTTCATGCAAAAATAGTATTTTTAGGTGAATGGAGTTTGTTTTATTATTTTTAAATGTCACAAACATGTATCTGATGCTTCTCAAAGAAGGAAAGCTTTTAAAGCGAACTGCAAATGAAGACTGAGACATGTTACTTAACTTTGCAAAGTGGTTAAGAAACTGCCAGCCAAGGTGAAATTGAAGAGAAAAAAACATATAAAAATATTTTCTTACAGAAGAGGAAGCATACATTTGGGGCACATAGGTAATGAAAAAAGATGTCTGTAGAAATATCTAGGCAGACAGCACTTGACATGGACTCTGTCACACATAATATAAGCTAACACTGAAAATGAAAAAAAAATGATGACCAGATAAAAAATTAAGCAAAAACTATGAATTTACAGAGGTGACAAATTAATGGTACTGCTTTACAGAGGTGACATATTAATGGTACTGATTTTACACTTAGCAGGACTGCAAGTTTAAGACATAAATGAAGAAACAGTAGGACCAAACTAAAGCAAAAAATAAAATAAATAAATTACAGCACACCAAAGATTTTATTTTCCACAGACACCTTCAGTTAAGCACTTTCACCCAGCATAGGACTTCATCAAAATGAATTTTTACACAAAAACAAGAGCATGAATTTATGAACTAGGCAAAAAAAATTCCTATGTGCTTTAGCACTGGGATAAATTGTAACAACACATAACTTTTTGAAACTATAGCACAATTTGAATACCTTGGGATATGACTAGCTCCACTTAACTTCCAATTCCATATTAAAACAATAGAATCAAAACAATAAAATCAAAAATGAACTCACTCCTATATTCAGCAAGACAAATCTTGGACTTCCTTTGTCCCAAAGGTGGAATTGTTATGGGAAAGGGGGTATTTATTTATTTATTGCATTTGTTTACCAGAATAGTCCACCTGGGCAGCAATCTACACCTTTTCAGCTGAGGCTTGAGTAGAAAATCTACAAAAATTACAATATTACATAAAGAATGCAGTAAACAGAGGTATACAAGTAAACAACAAATATACAACATTTAAATGGAGTATTATTAAGTTAGAACAGCATTTAAACAGCCATGAAACATATTTGGAAATGAACTTGGTAGGAGGAAAGAAAAGGAGGAAATGGAGGATTAGTATTAGGGGGTGAGAGAGAGAGAGAGTAATTTAGGATAGATAAAAGATAGAGGAGGGAGAGGTAGAGGACAAGTAGGAGATTTGGGGCCAATAACAGGATATAGTGCTTAGAACGAATATGAAAATGTAAGGGGTAAGACATTTATTTCATCCAAGAGTTGTGCATGTACAGAGAGTTCCAAATTTTAACCAGGAAGGAGTACAAAGAGTCAGCAGTGAGTTAGACATTTTTGTAACAGTTAACATTTTGTCAGTGGATCTTGGCTGTCTAGTTGGGTTATAAAGCTGAGGAATATTTTTCAGACTTGGGCATTTTTCTGGATAATAGATGAGTTTGTGAGAAATGACTAGTTGAGAAAGTATAAGGTAGTAACTTAGCTCTAACTAGAGTGAGATTTTAGTGGACTGTATGTTCATTAAAATGGGAGTAGTGTAAAGTAGTGTAGGTTAAGTAGTGAAAAGTAAAGCAGTGTAAAGTAGCGAAGGGATTGAACAATACTTTCTGGTATTTTCTGTGAGGTATTGTCTGACTATATTGTGCAGCTAGCTTTTTGTGGGTGTATTTTACTGCTTGTTTTAGGTGATAATCAAATTTTTAGGCTTCATCAATAGTCACTCCTAGAAGCTTAGCTTGACTTATTAGTTCTATGTTGTTAGAGGAAGTGCCTTTGAAACTATATTTGTAGCCATTTTAATATTTTCATGTAAATAGAATCAGTTTTGATTTTTAAGAGTTATGGAGCAGGTGTTAGCAGACAGCCAGACCACTTGGATAAGTTATTTTAAGTTACTTATTCTTTTTGCAGACCAGATGACTTTTGAGTCATCTGTAATCTCTATGATAGTGGCATGCTAAGAAGCTAGAGATCGTTAATGAATATATTGAACAATGGGACCTAAAATTGATCACTGAGGAATAACCACTGTAACAGAAAGGAAAGAGGGCATGTTACTTTTGCCATTTAACAGACTATTGCCTATTTTGAGAGGTAGCTGGAGACCCAAGATAGTAAAACATCATGTTTTCCTAGGCAAGCTAGTTTTTGAAGAAATGTTTGGTGAGATACCATGATGAAAGCTTTAGATATATCTAGGAAATTTGCTGAAAATAAGTTCCCCGAGTTTTGATATTGGTTACAAGATGCTATAAAACTAAGGAGAGCTGGTCATGTACTATGAAAAGCTCAGAAACCAGGCTTTGTAGAGGAAAGGAGGCAGCTGCCAGTGAGAAAGCTAATAAGTTCTGACTGGATACACTTCTCCATAAATTTTGAAAGTGGAGACAATATGGCTATAGGCCTGAAGTATGAGAACTCATTTCAGTTTCCATCTTTATGAAGAGGAAGTATGTAGCATGTTTTGCATAGGGTTGGGACATAGCTTTCAGCAATGCAGTGGTTGGTTAAGACAGAGAAAGGAAAAGCTAGGGCATCAGCAGCAATTTTTAAGCACTCAGATGGTATGTTATCAGGGTGAAATGTAGTAGGTTTTTAAGGTTAGTAATACATTTTGATTATGGAAATTGAAACTGGTTTGACAATTGGCTGCATGTGTTTTTGGGGGTTAACAAGGGAGGAGAAGAACCTGTGTCTGTCTCATGGGTTTAATAACAGAGGACACTGATTGGATGAAATGGGTACTGAATTTGCTTGCTATGCTGTCAGTTTGTTTAGATCATCTAGGTGTAGGTTGTGTTGGTGGACTGAGTTTTAACAGCTGGGTATTATATCACAGTCTAAACGGTTTTGGTGGTGTTATACTTTGCTGCCTATATATTAATATAGAAGATTTTTTTTGTTAGTTTTGATTTGATTTTAGTGGAGTTTTTCAGATTGAGGGCAACTACTGTTTTAACTTGCTTCCATTTTTCCCAAGCTATTTCACTCACTCTCTTTCACTCTCCCCCTCTCTTTCATGAGAAATGTAGTACTTCTTGAGAGCCAGGATGTTGGATTCAATTTAATTCTTCCTGGCTTGAATATGATCTCCCAGTTACAACAAATGCTTCAAAGAAAACCATTATTTTGTACAAACTACATGTAACAACATATGTAGATTTATGTCTTTGACTCTTCAAACAGAGAATCACTTCTCAATTATGACCAAGGCAAAATGTTGCCAATTACTCAGAAATGCACACTTCTACTTTCATCTTTAACTTATAAGCCTCTTTCAACTAGAAAACTTCAATTTCTTTACAACCTGCCTTACTAAAGGAATACTTACTTATAGCATTACCACCTATATGGTATTTTTTCTGGACTACCCAGACATCAGAATGTTAGTCCAGTAGTCCAGAAAGCTCTATACAAACTCCAGTATCCTGTTTATCTGTACAAATAGAATGCTGGAGTTTGTAAAAACAGACTCAGGTAAGCTTTTTAACTGAGAAACATCATTAACATGATGCGCTGAAACCGGTAACTTCCTAAAAAAGGGAAAAAAATAAGGCATCCCAGTAATTACATATGTGGTGACATCATAAAATGGATGGGAATGCGGGTGTTGTGGTTACTGCAAGGGGTGTGTTTTTGGTCTGGTATTCCCCACATGGAAAGGTGACATCCCTTGTTATTTATAACCTATGCTCACACTCCACCCTTTTGTTAAACACCCACAGACCATTTCTTTTCATTTATGCCACATGCCAGACCCTCCCCGACATGGAAAGCTCTACCAATAATCTAAAAGAAATCTCACCATTCCAAAAATTCAGAAACCAGCTCAAAAATAAATTTGCAGCACATACTTGCTCAATTGGTGCAGAGGGAAGAAGCCATTACTGTGACCCAGTAGACCTGAATGTGACTAATAGCTTAGGTGCTGAAGGGAGCATAGGAAGGATAAGAGTTAGCAGCCATTGCTGTCTCAC
The DNA here is from genome assembly GCF_019279795.1 of Protopterus annectens. NCBI lineage: Eukaryota > Metazoa > Chordata > Ceratodontiformes > Protopteridae > Protopterus > Protopterus annectens. Next base: position 177,641,687 of record NC_056742.1, on the reverse strand, counting down.
TCATCCTTGGAGGGGATGCAGCTCTAGTCTGCCTCATGGGTGGCATCTAGTGGGAGCTCTGGGCATTACAATTGCAGAGTTCAAAATTACAAAGCACTGCTTGGAGTGTAACCCAGGATAAAACACTCATGGATGTGAGCATGTCTATACAGAAAAATGGGCAGCAGGTGCAGTGCTTTAAAGTGCTGCCATTTGGGCTTTATAGCTTCACAGGAGATCCACCTGAGAAACAGACTGACCTGATCCCTACTGCCTCTCACCTCTCACAGAGGTGCCAGCTTCCAAGTGTAATCTGATGATTAATTAGTCTCGGCTGGTATCTCTGGAAGAGGATGGGCCCAACCTGCAATCTGTTCTGGAGAAGCTGATGAACTCCATGGACCCACTGAATCCAGAAGAGAAGGGTGGTGGGCAAGCTCAATCCACAGCCTGGTTGGTTCCTTCTCGAGAAATGAATTGGCCAGTTGTGAAATGACTGCATGGGCCATTGGGTTCAGTCACATGGATCGGGAGGATAAAATCAATTTTGGCACAAGCAAGCTACCTGTTATTGGTTCCTGTAACATAAATATCATAACAAGCAGCACCTCACAAACCCTTCAAAACTCTCAAATGTAAACAGGCGAGTAGAAGTGTATAGGCATCACCCTATCTATCCTTCACCTTTTTTCTTTCCCATACCCCTTCACTGTGCCATTGTTCTTTGTGTTTAACATCTTATTATGTTATTTAAACCTTCTTTTTTCTCTGTTTTCCTTATTCTTTCTACCAGAGCCATAGCTAAGGTGGAGCAAAGGGGGTGCTATCAACAATGATGATCAGGCGGGAGGACAGTACTGCCAATATACTGTTTGCATTCATTTACTATTTCTTCCCTTTAAACAGACATGGCTGATCAAATTAATGAGTCAGTGTGTGGATGCAAGAGAATAGAAGAAGCATGAAATTAGTAAACTGCAGTGATTCTGTACTACTCCAAGTCCTTATACATGACACTGTGTTTAAATCTCTAGCAGTATTATAATGATTCTGTACTGCACCAAGTCCTTATACATGACATTGTGTTTAAATTTCTAGCAGTATTATAATGATTCTGTATTACTCCAAGTCCTTATACATGACACTGTGTTTAAATCTCTAGCAGTATTAGAATGATTCTGTACTACTCCAAGTCCTTATACATGACACTGTGTTTAAATCTCTAGCAGTATTACAATGATTCTGTACTACTCCAAGTCCTTATACATGACACTGTGTTTAAATCTCTAGCAGTATTAGAATGATTCTGTAATACTCCAAGTCCTTATACATGACATTGTGTTTAAATCTCTAGCAGTATTATAATGATTCTGTACTACTCCAAGTCCTTATACATGACACTGTGTTTAAATCTCTAGCAGTATTATAATTATACTGTACTACACCAAGACCTTATACATGACACTGTGTTTAAATCTCTAGCAGTATTAGAATGATTCTGTACTAATCCAAGTCCTTATACATGACACTGTGTTTAAATCTCTAGCAGTATTAGAATGATTCTGTACTAATCCAAGTCCTTATACATGACACTGTGTTTAAATCTCTAGCAGTATTATAATGATTCTGTACTACTCCAAGTACTTATACATGACACTGTGTTTAAATCTCTAGCAGTATTATAATGATTCTGTACTACTCCGAGTCCTTATACATGACACTGTGTTTAAATCTCTAGCAGTATTAGAATGATTCTGTACTACACCAAGTCCTTATACATGACACTGTGTTTAAATCTCTAGCAGTATTATAATGATTCTGTACTACACCAAGTCCTTATACATGACACTGTGTTTAAATCTCTAGCAGTATTAGAATGATTCTGTACTACACCAAGTCCTTATACATGACATTGTGTTTAAATCTCTAGCAGTATTATAATTATACTGTACTACACCAAGACCTTATACATGACATTGTGTTTAAATCTCTAGCAGTATTATAATGATTCTGTACTACACCAAGTCCTTATACATGACATTGTGTTTAAATCTCTAGCAGTATTATAATGATTCTGTACTACTCCAAGTCCTTATACATGACACTGTGTTTAAATCTCTAGCAGTATTAAAATGATTCTGTACTACTTCAAGTCCTTATACATGACACAGTGTTTAAATCTCTAGCAGTATTAGAATGATTCTGTACTACTCCAAGTTCTTATACATTACACTGTGTTTAAATCTCTAGCAGTATTATAATGATTCTGTACTACTCCAAGTCCTTATACATGACATTGTGTTTAAATCTCTAGCAGTATTAGAATGATTCTGTACTACTCCAAGTCCTTATACATGACATTGTGTTTAAATCTCTAGCAGTATTAGAATGATTCTGTACTACTCCAAGTCCTTATACTTGACATTGTGTTTAAATCTCTAGCAGTATTAGAATGATTCTGTACTACTCCAAGTCCTTATACATGACACTGTGTTTAAATCTCTAGCAGTATTAGAATGATTCTGTACTACTCCAAGCCCTTATACATGACACTGTGTTTAAATCTCTAGCAGTATTATAATGATTCTGTACTACTCTAAGTCCTTATACTTGACATTGTGTTTAAATCCCTAGCAGTATTATAATGATTCTGTACTACGCCAAGTCCTTATACATGACACTGTGTTTAAATCTCTAGCAGTATTATAATGATTCTGTACTACTCCAAGTACTTATACATGACACTGTGTTTAAATCTCTAGCAGTATTATAATGATTCTGTACTACTCCGAGTCCTTATACATGACACTGTGTTTAAATCTATAGCAGTATTAGAATGATTCTGTACTACACCAAGTCCTTATACATGACACTGTGTTTAAATCTCTAGCAGTATTATAATGATTCTGTACTACGCCAAGTCCTTATACATGACACGCCCTGGGATTCATGAAGCTTGGCGCAAGGCCGGCGTAAGGCTTGCGCCGGCCGTGCGGCGTATATATGGAGTAGTCGTGCCATATGCATATTAATGAAGGCGTGCAGCCACCACAGCCACGTGCATAGGAAACGTACGCAAGTGCAAGGGGTGTATCGAAGTTGCGCAGGGAGGCATGTCAATTATGGCTGTCGAGGAGCAACCTAAACTGCTGAATATTATATTCCACCAGCAATAGTAATCGTACCTATCAGTGTCCGTGGATACTGAAACGTATGCAAAGCAGAGTCCCTGCGAACAGAAAATGAAGAATCAAACACAAATGCATGGTAGGGAATAACAGGTCCCTACCCATGAACAAATGACATGAAAACCGTGTGCCCATAGTCCAACGTAGTGTTGACAGCTATACCATGTGGAAGTGAAACGTATCATATGTTAGCACGCCGCCAGTAGGTACGTCCAGTCCAACAGAGAGGGTCACCAGCCGACCCATAATGTAAGGGAGGGAACATAGCTGTGCAGATGTGTCCATAACAAAATACATGAGGAGAAATGTAGATTTATGTAGTGACCATATGTCTGAATCATATCCCACAAGTCATGTAATAGTCACATACAAAAGGTATGTCCGTATTTCACATACCAAATGTGATAGGAAATAGCATACGCATGTAAACGAAACAGAAGGAGTATATAAACAGCCATAACAATACGGACACATGTAGGCCGAAAGGAACAGTATGATCCGTACCGTCGACCAAGATTACCACCTATCCCACTTTGCGAGCGACAGTCCCTCTGTGGGCAGATGTGTCCTGACACAAACATGTAAAACTAGCAAATGTCCAGAGAATATAGGACATAATTCTTCCGTAGACATCATGCAATAGTTGCATTAAACATATTTCACTGGATGTATATTACATAACTGTCATAACAAACAGAATAAGATACCGAAATGCTACAAGAATAAGCTTAGATATAGGCAAGAATTGTAAGTTCTATCTGCCGAACTGACCGTGGGTATGTGTCGGCCTGTAAAATATGCTGTGTTGACTGCAAATGTCACAGTAGGGTTGCCACCTTTTCAAATGGCCAAAGTGGGACATGTTTGGTACAGACATCAGATTTTACAGGCCAACACATACCCACAGCCAGTACAAAGGACAGAACGTAACTGTTTTGCCTACAGAAAAGCGTATTCTTGTAGCATTTTAGTTGCTTATTCTGTTTCTCATAACAGTCAGGTATTTCAGATACAGAATAACTGTTTAATGCAACTATCACATAAAATATAAGAAATAAGTTTGTCCTAAAATCTCAGGACATTTGCCATGTTTACAATTACATGTCAGGACACAACTGCCCAAAGAGGGACTGTCCCTTGCAAAGTAGGACAGGTGGTAACCCTATGTCACACTGTGGCAAACTGAAAAAGTGGAAACACAACCGTCGACTGTGGGGAGGCATTGTCCACAACAGTCGGACATGTGTAAGGAATAGCTTGGACATAGGAAAAGGTGCCATCCTACCAATGAGTAGAACAGGTTGGCAAAATCCGGAAGGCAGCTGTATAATCCGAACGTGTATGTGACACAGTCGAATGGGTAGTACCCGGATAAACCAACCAAGTAATGAAAGTGAAATATGGGCGTGTACCTATGTGTGTGAGGTATAGCATGTGGAAAGCAAACATGGCAGGGTAGTCCACACAACCATAAAGGTATCTGACACATGTAGGGTAGTCAATGTGTAACTCTGGCCGTGTCATGGGCCAACAACCAAAGTAGTGCTCTATGGGATGTGAGGAATTCGTGTGTGAGGGGTGGGTGTTTAATGGTAAATTCCTCAAAGGCGATACTGTGTGGCATGCAGAAAAGGTGGACCAGAGGTGTATGAGGGGGCAGCGGGTGAAGTGGAAAGAAACACAACCACATGTAGAAACAGCTGCAAGACAAGCAGACAGGCCATAGTGTAGAACACAATCCCACAAACATATGAATATGGAAATATGCGAGACAAATGTATAGATACGGCACTGTCACATACCCACAGATGGGTCCTGATGGAACTGGCCATAACAAATGCAACACACCTGGATGCATAATAGCCTACCCAGCATACCCTGCACAACACACAACCTGCCACCATACCAGAACGTCCACCAAATCCAGCCGTACTTGGTCCACTGGTTTGTTGCAGAAACAGCTACACACAGTGACCCTTACGCATATGTAGTAGGTATTGTCACCCTAGGCAGTGTCAGGATGGCAAACCATGTATCCCCTGCATGTAAAACCCCCACATTTTCGTGAAGCCACAAAAATCTTCGTTATCTAACTTGTTTTGGTCTAGTCCAATTTTTGGGATATCCCTCATGGGATGACCAACTTGTGTAAATAGTAGAATGGGTATGACGACATGATGTCCAATCCAGTAGATATCTGGACATGAGTCAGAACATGCAGTGGAGGTCCATGACACTGTCCAGCCCTAAGTGGGCATGTATAACCTACCACCCAGGATAAAATACCTTCCCGTGACACACGTGTCCAGACACGAATAGGAGGGAGAATATAATGCACACATTTGCAAAGTGGAAAACGGCATGAGGGTGAGGAAGACACTGATGTAAACAGGTCAAACCTGATCAAGTGTGAGGGACACTGACTGTGTGCAGTCATGACTGACCATACCTGTCAACCTGTGTGAGCAAGATATCTGGACAGAGCCATGGATATAAGTGAGACAAAGGTCCAAAAACAGGGACAATCTGTAAAGATAGCTCTTAGAAACATAGACATTTGATAGAATAACAGTTTGCACATTGGCATTAATGTCTGGAGTATGAAGTCTGAAACCTAACTGTCTGTCAGCACGTTCCGACTGCAGTCTTTAATGCTGAGCTACTACTGTGCCAGAACACAACAGCGTGAAGTAAAAAATTGTAGATCAACACCACGAAAAGTAAAACGAACTTTATTCACAGAATGAGCGCTTTCGCGTGCTTCCAGCTTCTTCAGATGAGTATAAAACTTTTATGAATCCATTTACTATATATACACAAGGTTAGCAATTATTTAGCACACTAATTGATGCAATAATTCAATCAGAATTAAATTGTTAAAAAATACCAAAAATCCGCTTAAAGCGACAAACAGAATACAATATACATAATTTGTCATATTGTAAACATTAACTTGGTTATAGCTGTTATATAAATAACTATTCAAGACTTTAAATAAATTTTAAACTTTAAATAAAACAACAACCCATATTGAAAACTGCCTATCTTGTGAAATATCTTATATTCAATGACCTATATACTATGATAGGGAAAGCAACCAAATATAACATATCTAGAAATTCATGAGTATATGCAACATTGATAAAAACAAATTGTTATATTATTATTTTACTATTTTCTATATTGAAAATAATATATTTAATATTAAAACCATTTATTAAATATGAATGAATATATATATTATAATTGAATATGAATAAATAAATAAAATATATAATATAGTTAAATGAGAACAAACTGGGCAAACATATCACATCTATCATGTTTATAAATATATATATATATATATATATATATATATATATATATATATTTATATATATATATATGGATCACCTTTAAAACCTCGAAACCGCGTTTGCCCGAAACACTAATGACCGAAACGAAAAGACCGAAAACATAAAACGCCGACAACGCAAAACACCGAAAACCATTGCACCAACACACTACACGTAAACAACACAGTACACTACATAACATATGAACTATCCCTAACCCAAACCCTAACCCTAAGGTCCGACACTACCGCACACTTACCCTACCTGCACCCTAACCCTAACTCACTTAACCCACCCCTAACCCACAGTCCCTCACCATCGCACACACACCCTACCTGCACCCTAACCCTAACTCACTTAACCCACCCCTAACCCACAGTCCCTCACCATCGCACACACACCCTACCTGCACCCTAACCCTAACTCACTTAACCCACCCCTAACCCACAGTCCCTCACCATCGCACACACACCCTACCTGCACCCTAACCCTAACTCACTTAACCCACCCCTAACCCACAGTGCCTCACTATCGCACACTTACCTGTCCGCTCCCTAACACTAAATCCCTCACTCGATCGCACACTTACCGAGTCCGTCGGGTTCTCACCTTTTCGGTCATCTGCGTTTTCGGTATTCTCGTCCCGTCGGATTCCGTTTCGGGCAAACGCGATTTTGAGATTTTAAAGGTGACCCATATATATATATATTTATTTATCAACCATCGCTAGTTCATATCATCAAATATGTATATGCCAAAGTAAATGCATACATATATATAAATTATCTATCAACAATGTGAAAAGAATATATGTATATATAAAAATTATAAAAATTATGTTATAAAAATGGAGGTATTTTAAAAATCCCCATATCAAATCTTTATATGTGCAATATATCATAGCATTTAATATTCTATATAATATATAAAATATCTATAATAACAAATAAATATTAATAAATAATCAATAAATTTAATCAATAATGAATATAGGAAGGTGCATAATAGTTCTATTGTTCTATAACTTATCACTTACTGACTACATATTGTCTTGTGTTAGTTATAATAGATATAAACCATAAAATCAAATAGCAACTATTTGATAAAACAAGAACCAAATATCATCCTTGGTGGCTATATATTAAATATTACCTAGGTATTTACTGATATATATATATATACCAATATATTCACAGGATCAGTGATATTTTCGCTTCTTTAAATGTGACCTAATACTGATGTAGCTATTCAGGCCCGGATGTTGTTGTGCCCGGAATCTGAAAATCCAGTCTAACTCAAGATTTTCTAGGTCATTGAAATTATCACCCCTTCTCTTATTTATTGGTCTTTTTTTATCACCCTAAAGACAAATTTGTGTTCAGGATACTCAATAATGTGTTTTGATAGTGCATTTTTTGGATATGTTTTCTTTATGGCATATAGATGCTCTTGTATCCTGTCTCTTAGTCTTCTTGTTGTCATGCCCACATAGAAGACTGGACATCTCTCACAGGTAGCTAAATATATTACATTATTGTCCTCACAATTAGCCGGACATCTAAATTCAAACTCAAACAATAGTTCAGGATGTATAAAATTCTTTCTAGTTGATATCCATTGGCATGAATTACATTTTCCACACGGATGAGTACCTATATATACTCTGTTATTGGTCCTGTCATTTAAATTCTCATTACATAATATTCTTTTTAAATTTTTCATATTTTTATAGGTGAAGGTGGGCCTTTCACCTATTATTCTTTTAATTTCTTCGTTGGTAACCAATATTGACCAATGCTTACTGATAATGTTGGTTATATATTTATTATCACTAGTGTAGCTAATTATACATCTAACCTGTTCTGAATTTGGTTGTCCATATTGTCCTTCCAATTTGTATTTGTAAAACATCTTCTGCACATGTTTGGATTCATTAATAAAATTCTCTTTTATATTAGCCACAATTTTTGGATTATACCCTCGATCTATATATAATTGTTCTAAATTATTAAACTCATTATTACGTTCACTTTCATTCTGGCATATCCTGTATAGCCTAGTATATTGTCCTTTTACAATGTTGTTGAAAATAAACCTGGGATGCATACTGTCGTATTGTAATAAAGTATTTTTCCAGCATTCTTTCCTATAAAGAGATGTAGTCAATTTCCCATTACTATCTTTTTTGATGTTCAAATCTAGAAAGTTTATGCTGGATTGTGAATATTCAATTGAAAACCTTAAAAAAATCTGTTGTTTTTTCCAAATCATTAATAAATGTTTTTAATTCAGTTGGGCTTCCATCCCATATTAGCAATATGTCATCTACAAACCTATAATACGCAAGCACCTTGCAATAATCTGGATGTGTAAATAGGTGAGTATGAAGTCTGAAACCCAACTGTCTGTCAGCACGTTCCGACTGCAGTCTTTAATGCTGAGCTACTACTGTGCCAGAACACAACAGCGTATTACAGAGGTCCGTGCCATAACACTCAACTGTCCGGATATTCCCAGAATGACTAGGGTCGCCACCTGTCCCACTTTGCGAGTAACAGTCCCTCTGTAGGCAGTTGTGTCCTGTGAAAAAAATCAAGACATAGCAAATGTCCTGAGAGTTTAGGACAATGTTATTTCCTAATTTACTTTAATAGTCGCATAAAACAGTTATTTTATATATGAATCCTCTATATGTTATGTGAAGTAGCATAAGCAATTAAAATGTTACTAGAATAAGCTATTATATGTACAAAAAAGGTTAAAGTTCTGTACTATGCACGACTGTAGGTATGTTTTGTCCTGGAAAATCTGACATCTCTACAGAACATGTCCCATTTTGGGCAGTTGAAAAGGTGGCAACCCTAAGAATTACCACAGGTGCACCCCATAGTGTTGGTGTGTGCCTCCGACAATCTGCACCAGTGTGGTAAATAGGTGAGGATTGACATCACTAAATAATGAGAAATATCCTGAGTATAAGACTCCACAAACTGCAGACAAGTCATGCTAATGCAAAACCTAGCATTCTATCAATGTTCTAAGCTTGTAAGAGCAATCGGTAAAATGTGTCCCTAATTGTCCCCCCATCGTGTAGGTTTTGCACAGGTTCGGTGCTCTAAGAGGTTGAGAGGTATGGTCCGTACATATTTACAGGAACAGCTCTTCACACTTGTGTAATGTACAACTGCATACCTGTAGTCACTTCATGTCCAAAAATAATAATCCCCGTATGACTGTATACAGGTAATAGTCAAATGTGAATGGGAACACCCCTCACTGTGGAGTATGGACTGTAACAACCCCACCCATAATATGTAATGCCAACAGAATAAGCTGCTGACAGGTGCCCAAACACCTGTGTCTATAAACACAGGTAAAACTTCAAAATAGGGGGATAATCCCTGTCCATATGCTTTGTCTGAAATTTGAACTCGGCCAGGGAAGTTCCGTTCACCAGATGGACAAACCTAAACCCAGATCACTACATGAACACCCTGACAATCAAAGACCTGTATGTGGCTGGACTATATGCCTTGGCGTTCTGCATATCCTCAGAGTGATTAACAATGAGCCGGAGTCCACAGCAGTAGGCAATAGGGAATGTGTAATATGTAGTACCGCCTTTTTCCCAGCAGGAGAATGGATCCCTGTGTTGTAGGTGAAGCGGTGAGGCGTATGTTGATGTAGCTAAGTACTATGGGTATGCATATCAATGAGGGAGAACACCAATAGAATAGTGGTTCCAGCATCTGGCCAACGTGAATGCAGTCCCGGTTGACCTACAACCACTGCACGTATAACTTGAAAGTGTAATGAATGCGTTCGTGCTGTACGCACATCTAAATATGTAAAGGTGAACGTGTGTTTTGCAGTAGTCTGTAAACTGGAATACAGATATGTAACTGTTACAGTCAGAATTACGAAAGTTCATGTAAGCACAATTATCCATGAAACATATGTAACCCACAATAAGGATATGCAAGTGCGCCTGCGCGTGTGTAATCTGCTCACAGAATAAAAAATGAATGGTGTTTTCCCCACGTTCTATGTACATGGCTCATACCTCTTAGCCCCGTAAAGTACGAAACTGGACAAAGCCATGACAACAACTGGTACAAATAGGGACAATCCCCAGATATTGCCCTAACAAACATAGAAAGTGGATAGAATAGCAGGTGTGTCACTAGCATGGATTCTCTGAAGGGTATGAAGTCGTAACCTGAAATGTTTGTCATTATTTAACAACGTCAGTCTTTAATGATATGCCACTAACTTGCCAGATAGACACAAGGTTATGAAAAACGGACCAAAGATAAGAGGCAAACAGCTGTACATGCAGCGGAAATCTGTACAGTTGAAAGGTATGATATGGAGATATATATACACATATATCCACAGACATAATCCAAAGCAAATTATGAGATGAGGAATGTACAGACATATGTATATATGTACATATATATATATATATATATATATATATATATATATATATATATACACACATGATACATGAATAGATATATACACAACAAACATATGTCCTTGTACATATAACACATGTACATAAATAGGTCACGGTATAGCTATTATGGCTAGACAGACAGACATGCATGAAAGGAGAATACACCGATGCTTTCCAAACCATTGCCCAGAAAGTACCAGTGTGACAGGGCCTGCAAGTTCTACACGTTAAACATGAATATAGGTGTCCTGTGCAGGACCCCAAAAATTGATCCTGTACAAAGTGCGAACCGTCATTGATGCAAAAGAAGTCACACCTGCAACTATGATATAGGTGTACATGCAACAGTAGCAGGTGCAAGGGTAATAACACATGGGTCGATTGAATGTATGACATACGACCTGATATCCACAGAGTGGGGAGTGCTCGGAAGTGTCCTCACACTTTATTATCACTCACATTAAACATGTCTAATGGGTACTGTGGAGGGGTGTCAGGTATGGGAATCATGGGTATGCAGAATTGGGCCAAGGTGTTGGTTGGCACAGATCTATTAGGTACGCCCCATGGGAGTGATCAATATACCTATGTGGGTATAGCACACGCCTATATTCTCCAAAAAGGTGCAACCCATCTACTGGATATTGTGTAAACCATTGGGGGAAGACGTAGGGACCTATATCAGTGATTATCATGGATGGACATGCGTACGACCAAGATGGTAACCATACCTGCCAAAATGTCAGAATAAGACAGCTGGACTAAGGCATAGTACATGACGGACAAATAGAGACTATATTAAATATATCCCAGACAAAGTCAGAACGTTGATAGAATAATTGCGTAGTCAGGAATACTAATGTTATGAGAGTTAGTAATCATGAAATAGAAATGTCAGTCATGATTACCTAACCGCACAGTCCGTCATGCCTTGCCAGCAATCTACCAGAAAGGCACATTATCATGACAAATGTAACTTTATCATAGGTCAAACCCCGGGGCGTATACCCATAATGTGTACAGGTGAGAGGTATGAAGGTAACCCGTCCTAATTAAATGTACAGAACTAGTGATACTAGGTGGACAGGTGAGAAGAAAGATGTCAGGACAAATGACAAAGCATGTACAAGTCATAAGCATGTATTTCCACAAATGTGAATGACAAATGTATGGCCTGTGAAAGTCAATGTGGAAGGTGGTTAATAGACTCAAAAGACATGTGTCCCTCAGGGTGTCATGCAGTGTCACCGATACAGTGTCCAGTCCCCCATACTCATACGTGAGCTCTGCCACTGACGGAAAGCGCAAATACCGGCGTACACATAAGGTACATGATAGAATAATTAGTGTGGATAAGCACCTGTTGGCCTGTGTGAGGAATATAACCCTGTGGGTGGGTGTGTCCTGCAATAGAAATGTAATGGCAACTGGCCTGTGATGGTGCCATGGATTGTGTGTATTGGTGTAAGAAAATTGATTTCCAGTATCAGAAACATACCTCGCAACTGTACGAATGTGCAGATGTATGCCTTATATGTGTGGTGTGTTCCTCTTACAATCTGCACCTGTCTGCCAAATACCTGAGAACTGACATCATTAAATAATGATAAACATATGAGTTTAAGACCCCAGATCCCTCAGAAAGGTCATACTAATGCAAAACCTATAATGCTGTCAACTATCTACGTTTGTAAGAGCAATGTGTAGAATCTTCCCCTATTTGTCCCCCCATCATGTTAGGCTTTGTACAGATGTTTTGCACTAGAAGGTTGATAGGTATGATCAGAAACAGATACATGTCTGAGGAAACAGCATTATCGACCGCAAGATAAATCAGTAGGTATGAAAAGAGCTGCAGTAGGAAGTTCAGTATTGTCCGCAGGTATGTGCTGACATGTCAAATGACACAGCAGTCTACATGAAGTACCTATAGGGCATCACCTTTACCAATGATGACAGTGGGACATACCCACAGCCATGCATACACCACAAATAGACATAGCACACAGCAAAGCCTAGGCCATGATACACGAAGCCTCTGGCGTGTATGGATTGAGTGAGAGTACAGCAAGGAAAGATGACTGCCAGGCTATTCAGCAAACACCCGTAGGGGCGTGCAAGACCGCCTGTAACACAAACATTACACGGACAATGATAGGATTTGCAACATACCCCATTTGTATGTGTAAGCTATGCAAATGATGTAATTACGCGATACATGAAACAGTAAGCTGTCCGTGCCAGAGCAGAGTTATGTGCAGAAATGTACCCGGATGTTATGCGACTAATGTTTTGCATGTTGCTAAATGCAGCAATGACAGCTGCAAATACAGTATGAATACAGTCGAAGAAGCATGCCAATGTCCAAGTCCAAGGCCAGTGGCGGCTTTGTCCATTAGATATCAATAAACCAGTATTTGTCCTCCCCCGATCCCTGTTGTGGAAGCGTAGCGCAGTGCCACAAGAACGTGCTGCACTTCAAAACAAGACATATGGATAATATACATACAAAATGTAGGTTTAGTTAGATGTTAGTATGCCATGCAGATGAATGGCAAGCTGGAGACAACATGGCTACTGCGTACTGGTATTTATGTGTGGAAGCGCTCTGTCAGAGATCTAACGAAGCATTTGTAGGCAATGTGAGGCAAGTGAGGCTGAGGATAGTGAATCACAATATGTCATGCCATATGGGCCAAGCCTCTACAGTGTAGTGTAGGTTAAGGGGACTATTAGAGTAGAAGATAGGTGACAACGAGTGTGTATGTATAAAACACTGTAACCTCACTGGAGCAGTGTCACATGTGTGCTGTCAGTACTCAGTGGAAGAGGATTGTCATGAGCTATCCTAGGGAACGTCAGGAGACTGACGGCATATGCTATGGATACCACCAATGTGACCTGCAAACCTGCCCACAGTGTGTCTGTGCCCGTGCATGCCAGTAAGCCCGAGTAAGCATGTGTGCGCGCATGTTAGCCCATGTACGCATGTGGAGTGTGGAAGAACGAGTAAGCTAGTGTACGAATGGTGAAGCCCGTGTAATGTCGTGTATGCGTTTGTAAGCATGTGTACATGTGTACTACACACATTACACAAGTACTGCACACACAGATACACATGCTGCCAATACTACACACATCAGTGAAATGGCACACGGATGGAGAATACATCATCAGAAGTAACAGTGCTGTAAACTATGCTACAGTGATGCTCATTGCTGCAATGCATCATGCCTGCTGATATACACCTGGAAGTAACACACTGTGTGTTAACAGCATGCTAACATCAATACAGTGGAATAAAGCCACCGTGTGCAGCAGCACCAGGTTAGTCAGATCCTGCATCAGTGTTACACATCACAGGTGGTGGCACAGGTGACATCATATGCACAGGGTGTGGTGTTAACATGTCCAGAGCTGTCATAGAGCCATCCAATGTACACGTAGGTGTTTGTGGTAAGTGTGTGTGTCTGCATATGCACAGGTACAGCATATACAGGAGGTTGTGGGACAGTCACAGACCGTACCTGCCAGGCTGTAGAGATCCCCATTACTGGCCATGGACACCCCTCCATGCATCCAACACAACCCAGTCCTGCACCTGTCAATGTCTACACATACAGTCCTGGGATCTGTACCACAACCTGTGAATAAATGTGCATCTGTAATGTTAACCTGAGGTGCATAGAACTGACTGTTACTACAGACGGATATGAGCCATACTCACACTCCAATGTAATAACCACTGCTGACTGTTGCCGAGATCTGCATATGACCAGTCAAAGGTGCTGCACTAACATTGTTTCCAATGCCCATGTAATACACAGCAACACAATAACCGGTCACTACACATGTATAACCCACGATCACTACAGCACACAGTATGTGCACTATCACAGAGCCATAGCAGATGTACATACATCCAAGGTGCTCACATACAGACAATGCAGCACATTCAAGAGTGATAATCCCAACATACATATCTATATACAATATACATTTTATATATACATATATATATATTTATATATATATATATATAGAGCTATATACATACATATATATATATATATATATATATATATATATATATATATATATAGATATATAGATATATATATGTAGACAGATACACACACACACACACACACACACACACACACACACACACACACACACACATGGCAGGGTTGGGAGCAGAACATAAACATAAGCACTGTACCACACGACAGCATTACGCAGTTACAAAATGTGCTACCGTGATCAGTGGATCACATGATTCACACAGGCACACGTCTAGCTTGCAGGCAGCAGCATCAAAGGCAAAGATGCCACATGGATGTTATGGGGAGTGAATACTGTAAAAGCAATGTAATGTTGTCATGCAGCTGGAAACACACACACACACACACACACACACACACCTGGCAGGGCTGGGAGTCGAACATACACCTAACTACCCTAACACACTACAGCATGACGCATTTACAGAACGCGCTACCAAGATTACTAAGCACAGCAGTCCCAGAGGCAGACATCTAGCTGCGTGTCATCATCCGCAAAGGCAAAGTTGTCGGTAGGAAACTGCTGTGGTGTGCGGCATCTAAAAGCAAGACTGAGTCCCCAGGCGGACGGGAGCATGTGCGCAAACACACACACACACACACACACACACACACACACACACACACACACACACACACACTTGGCAGGGCTGGGAGTCGAACATACACCTAACTACCCTAACACACTACAGCATGACGCATTTACAGAATGCGCTACCAAGATTACTAAGCACAGCAGTCCCAGAGGCAGACATCTAGGTGCGTATCATCATCCGCAAAGGCAAAGACGTCAACAGAAAACTGCTGTGGTGTGCGGCGTCTAAAAGCAAGACTGAGTCCCCAGGTGGGTGGGAGCATGCGAGCAAACACACACACACACACACACACACACACACACACACACACACACACACACTTGGCAGGGCTGGGAGTCGAACATACACCTAACTACCCTAACACACTACAGCATGACGCATTTACAGAACACACTACTGAGATTACTAAGCACAGCAGTCCTAGAGGCATACTTCTAGGCGTGTGTCATCGTCCGCACTGACAAGGATGCCGACAGGGATTGTATAGAGAGTGATCAGACTGAAAGCATACAGACATATTACTGTCCCACGGTACACGTAGACAAACACACGGCAGTGGTGTGATCGTGGCAACATAAGATGTGCGGTGCACCATGACAACATGACATAGTCACGGGACGCCCCACAGACAGTACACCCTTCAAGATAGTCGACCAGTGTGTACTCAGTAGGCATCCATCGTGAAGTTGAAAATGGACATCTGTTGGCTGGATGACCACCATGGCTATACAGGATGTCAACGGCCATGCACAGAGGGACATCACTGACACAAGGTGTCACTGGGCATGGCCACATGCTTAGTAATACATGTCCGTTTGGACTGTACTGTGTGTCGATCTACACAATGGCGTACTAGGCATGCTCACACAGCAGTTGCAAAGGGCCATTTTGCATGCGGACAGAGTCTCAACTTGCAAGGGCACAGTTGGGACTGTCATGTGTGTCCATCTACACAACAGTGTACTGGGCATGCTTACACACTTAGCAGTTGCAAAGGGCCATCTTGCATGCGGACGGAGTCTCAAATCGCAAGGGCTCAATTGGGACTGTCATGTGTGTCCATCTACACAACAGCGTACTGGGCATGCTCACACACTTAGTTGCAAAGGGCCGTCTTGCATGCGGACAGAGTCTCAACTCGCAAGGGCTCAGTTGGGACTGTCATGTGTGTCCATCTACACAACAGCGTACTGGGCATGCTCACACACTTAGCAGTTGCAAAGGGCCGTCTTGCATGCAGATGGAGTCTAGACACGGAAGGGCACAGTAAGGCATAACTGTCTCCATGCACAGAGTGGTCACACACATGCAGTGACCAGTACATGCCCAGCTGCCATCACAGCTGTCACAGGTGCAGATCCCAGACGTACACACCGCAGTCTACACTGTAGCCCCCGAGACATCACCATGTCATTGCTGCAGCAGTACACAGCCATACATTACCACAACACCGTGTGACACATGACCAGTGGACTGTACAGAATTCTACAGCAACTGTGCAGGGTACACATGTACTGACAGGGTTCCAACAGGTGTTATGCATTGCAAGTATACCACTATACATGACCAGGTCAGCTCAAGACATACCAGGGGCCCCGGGTGTTACACAGCTGTGACACATGAGTGTTGCTGTACACCAACGAACACGCATGTCTGGATATGTCAAACATGTGATTGTAGTGGATGTGTGCATGGACCACACACAACACATATGTACATAGCTAAGCCTTTGCTGCCCTCCGTGCAGAACAGTGGCCTAAGCAATCATACGCACGCAAATGGAAGGTGGGTCCATGTCTGTTGAATGCTCACAGTACAGGAGGTAGCAATGTCGATGGAGGACACATTCCCCTGTAGTAGTCGCCCATGACACCCGTGATATCATACCACAGTCCATGTGTCATGTATGCCAACACACATGTCCACCAATAGCAATGCATACAATCATGGCTACAGGAGACACATGTAGGACCAATGCACATGTACAATCTGTACTGTGCATGCAGCAACCATGCATATGCAGTGGCCGATGTCTGTACCACAGCAGTCGCAATGCAGCCCCATCATTGACACCTGTATATGGTGACATACAGACAGTACAGTTGGTTGTACATCACGTATGGAGGGATCTGTGTACATAAAGTGGTGCTCCACCTGTGTAGATGTATGTGTGCCGGGGATGGCTCACAGGTGTGTCACACGCCACCCTACCATGCCATGTGCAAACAGTACGCTATGTCACTGTTACTTGATGGTGATGACTTAATGCATACACAGTGGTCAGGTGCAGCCAACTATATGTCACATGATACCTGTATCACTGACATCCTCCCATGTGCACATAGCCACACAATTGCCAGACATAGCATTGGTACACATACTGCGGACAGTACCGCTGCATGTCTATCAAACAGATCATCATATGGCAGGTGTATCATTCCCAGCACTGCCATGTGTGTCCGCTTGTGTGACCACATATGCCACATATGGTGGGGACTATGTCCCAGATGTAACACATGCCTGTACACTGTTGTAGAGATCTGTACATACTGCAGTGTGGAAAGCATGAGGTCGGCAGGTGTGGTGCATCACACACATCGGCTATCTGTACACACATATCTGGTCACCACAGTGTGTGTGTGTATGTATGTAAGTATGGCTGTCTGGTGCTTGGTGTAAGGGTGTATGCTACCATACTGTGGAAACAGGATCACTAACCCCTCATGGTGATGCAGTCTACTACCCTGTTGATGCCATCGGTCCCAGCCATACTGGCTACCTGTGCATGTCCCTTCTCTGTGCCATGATGTGTGGGTGCAAAGTACTGCGAGGGTGATGACCACATAGGCAAGGGTCCACACATGACCACTATGGGGTGTGTTATAGTGCTGTAGACCCCGTGAATGTGGCCATGTACCTATACTGTGACAGGGTGTTACTGTACACAGTGTGGCCTCATGCTATCAGGTGGCCTCTAATGTCATCATTGGCCTGACCGCTGTGTACAACCCCTGCACCATGTCAACATACCTGTAATGTTTCCTGGTATGTATGTCAAATCTCTGTCCACTGTAGCCTGTTCAACTGACCACATGCTTTAGGTGCAGTATATGTGTGGACATCTGTGTCATGTTCGGACATCTGTGTCATGTTCGACTGTCCAACAGTCAGGTTGAAGGTGCGTTTAGCATGCTGATATTGCCATACATGCCTGTGAGTACTCCACAGTTACACATGGGGGACTGCAAACACTGCTACCTGTAGGCACATGCCAGTATACCATAGGAGGGAACCAGGGCATTACCAACATGCTGTTACTGTTGTAACCGAGACACATACTGTGAACATATCACAATGCATGCTGCACCTGGACTACATGGTATGACTGGTGCATGTTGACAGTACACCACTGATGTCACATACACATCTCTCAGTATTCACAAACGTCTAATGCAACATACACATCCCTCAATATGCATACACAAGTAATGTTAGATACACATCTCACATCTCAGTATTTACACATGACTAATACAACATACACATCCCGCAATATGCATACACAAGTAATGTTAGCTACACCTCTCACTATTTTGTTCACCCTGTGCATCAGACCATATGAGCATATCCCTGCACCAATGGTGTGGAAGGCAGGGATGTGGCACAGGCTTCATCATATGCACAGGGTGATACTGTTTGCCAGGGGCATAGGCTGCACCAATTGATGACATCATGTGTGTGGGTAAGGGCCAGTGATTTGAATGGACATGTCTGTTCCGTATGCATGTGGGTGTTGTGGAGCCCTACAGTTGTGCTCACTGTGTGCGTGTATGTGTGCACACAGTTCTGTCATTTGTGAGGCCTACACAAGGGTGTTATGGACAGCTCCAGAATGTACATACCAGGTTGTACAGCTCACTGTGACCAGACATGGCCATGTGTCCTGTGCCTGCCCGGGGTTGCGCAGGCACTACCAGGCAGAGGTACATAATGGCTACTGTCCGACGACACATGGCCACTGAAACCGTGTCCCCACCTGGAATGTCCTGGGCCATGTCCACGTGGCCTGCTGTGACCTGGTGTGGACATCGCAGCACCAGCTGCACTGCTACTGCTACCGGCACTATGGGAGTGGCCATGTGAGGTGGCACGCTTACATTGACCTGCACTAGGTGGTGTAACTGGCCTACGTCCATGTGTCCTATGCCTCACCCCTACCAGATGTTCCAGCACAAACAGCTCACGCTCATGGATTGCCATGCCACGGGCGAGGATTCTGACCATGTCACCCAATTGCCTGTCCAGAACATCAGCAAGTTGAGCACCTGCCAATGCCTGGATGTTGTTGTTTATGGTACTGATAGCAGCCCTCTGCAGCCTCTGCCCTTCTCTGTTCTAATTACAGTCAAGAACATGCGTCTGGTGATCCCAGCTGCTGCACTATGTCCTGCAGGTGCATGTCTGCCAGAGGTCCTCCTATGAGCAGCACCAGCCACATGCCTGTGTGGCACATCTGCAGTCAATATACTGCCACCATTGTGTGGAGACACACCTTCTGTAGCCACCACACGTTCCTGTTCAATGCTAACAAACAATGACTGTCCTTCCTCTATGGCCATTGTAGATGCGGTATGTGTTGGCAGTTGAACTGTGTGTGGGGAAGAGGGGGACATAGCTGTGATGGCAACCGTTGGCACAGATTTCATCCCTGACATCCCTGCCTGTACCTCATGCATATGTTCATCACTGCTAGCATCTGTTGGGATACTATCAGATGGATCGCAGGAGGGTAACGCACCTACATCACCTGTGAATGCAAAGAAATACTCTACATTACAATAGACACACTGACACACACATACACTGACACACACACACACACACTGACACACCGATACACACACTGACACACCAACACACACACTGACACACAATGCATGTGAGATGATAGATGGCATGCAGCATGCTTGTGATACAGCTGACAGCATGCAGCTCAGACATCAATAGTGTTTGTAAGCATACCCCCTGGAATGCACACTACAGCAGGCAGGTGTCATATCATTATCCATGCAATTCACACGATCATGGTAGTAAGCATGCATCCCCATGATGCACCATGTGGACCAGAACAGGATAACAGTACACATGGCTGACATGACCTTGACTTGTAATCTGCTGACATGTTCATTAACATGCATGCATGCCTGACACAATAGTGTCATGACACATGTACAGCATCGTACTGGGTATCACATTGCGGTGTTGTCCATATGCCCTACAGATAGAATGCATGTTGAGCAAATGTGCATGGGCACTGTAGGGGACTGGGCCATCTACTTTGCTGTACAGTGTGATGTACAGACACTGTGCCATTGCATGGCATCATGAGGCATCTATATTGCTAAACAGTGCATGTTATGTACACATTGCATATCCAGAACTGCATGCATATCCATGACATACCTGTGGATTGTGACCTATGATGCTGAGGTGTATACACACCCAACCATGCTGTGTCATGTGACAGGTCACTGGAGGACATACAGATGACACCCCTGCATGATGACTACAGAGTGTTAGCTGCCTGGCAACCATGTCCACACATAGCGGACCTGTCACATCACCATTTCACACATGACATTGATGTACCATGCACACATGGTGCACAGCTAACAGTGATGTCCTATGGCAGGGGGGAAAGTACTGTTTCTGTGGCCTGGTGTCACTGTCAGTGGAATCTGTGAAGATAACTACCATCATGCTATGACACAGACATCATGTTCAACACATCTTATGAGGTACATGTCACTGACACCTCCACTAGCTGTGCACAAGCAGTTATGATGTGCAGCGTACCACATCACCTGTACAATCGGTCTAGTATGGCTGTACTTGGACCATGTGTGGACAAAGTAGGACAGGGTGTATCCACATCCCATCTTCTGTGTGCCTATATGTCTCTGGCCATCCCCCCATGGCCATGTGTGCACATGTGTTGGTCATGTATGTGATGGCCATGTATCACACATGTCTGTGTTGTCCCATATGACATACACCCATAGATGTTGGTTATGTCACCATCCACAGGGCTATGCAGACAACAGGTGTATGTGTGGTATGTGGGGTATGGGTTATGGGGAATTGTGACAATATTGCAACCAAAACGCTACGTGTCTCGGACATGTCGGATGGAACATCACACTGTGTGAAACCATTGCAGGGGCATATAACACAATGGTGACGCCTGTGGTCTGCCCATATCACAGCTCACTGTGCGGTACTGGTTTGTGTACCACACATTTTGTTCCCCTGTATAGTACATATGCCTCCATTGTAGAACACCTCCACCGTTGTATGCACAGCTGGACACATATGTAGCAATGACAAATACTGTAGTTTCATGTCTGTGTATCATTTCAGTTGTATATATTGCACATGGGTAGCCTGTGTGGATGATGGGTGATGCGACCTGTATATCCATGTATTAACTGGCCACATGGCAAATAGATCTATGCTTTGACATGCCTGATACTGATGATAGACTCACCTGCAACGGACTCTTGTCTGTGCGGCACGCCAGAGGTACCTGTATAGGGTGACACAGCAGTATGAACATTATCCATGACTGTATGACAGCCACAGGGTGCACAGTGCAGGTTAACACATTCGCCTGTACAATAGCATATAGTCAGCACATGTGTGCATACCATACCTCTCAACCTCTTAGAACAATAAATGTGGACAAAACCTACTATGATGGGGGACATATAGGGACAACTGTGACATATTGCTCTTACTAACCTGGATATTTGATAGACCAATAGGTTTGCATGCACATGGGTTTGCAATGGAATGTGCAGTCATTAACACAACTGTATGTCATCATTTAATGACTCTATTCCTCAGCTATTTGCCAGAAAGGGACAGATATTAAGGAAAACACACTGACAATACGAGGCAGACATCTGGACATCCCCATAACCCATACCCCACATACCACACATACACCTGTTGTCTGCATAGCCCTGTGGATGGTGACATAACCAACATCTATGGGTGTATGTCATATGGGACAACACAGACATGTGTGATAGATGGCCATCACATACATGACCAACACATGTGCACACATGGCCATGGGGGGATGGCCAGAGACATGTAGGCACACAGAAGATGGGATGTGGATACACCCTGTCCTACTTTGTCCACACATGGTCCAAGTACAGCCATATTAGACCAATTGTATAGGTGATGTGGTACGCTGCACATCATAACTGCTTGTGCACAGCTAGTGGAGGTGTCAGTGACATGTACCTCATAAGATGTGTTGAACATGATGTCTGTGTCATAGCATGATGGTAGTTATCTTCACAGATTCCACTGACAGTGACACCAGGCCACAGAAACAGTACTTTCCCCCCTGCCATAGGACATCACTGTTAGCTGTGCACCATGTGTGCATGGTACATCAATGTCATGTGTGAAATGGTGATGTGACAGGTCCGCTATGTGTGGACATGGTTGCCAGGCAGCTAACACTCTGTAGTCATCATGCAGGGGTGTCATCTGTATGTCCTCCAGTGACCTGTCACATGACACAGCATGGTTGGGTGTGTATACACCTCAGCATCATAGGTCACAATCCACAGGTATGTCATGGATATGCATGCAGTTCTGGATATGCAATGTGTACATAACATGCACTGTTTAGCAATATAGATGCCTCATGATGCCATGCAATGGCACAGTGTCTGTACATCACACTGTACAGCAAAGTAGATGGCCCAGTCCCCTACAGTGCCCATGCACATTTGCTCAACATGCATTCTATCTGTAGGGCATATGGACAACACCGCAATGTGATACCCAGTACGATGCTGTACATATGTCATGACACTATTGTGTCAGGCATGCATGCATGTTAATGAACATGTCAGCAGATTACAAGTCAAGGTCATGTCAGCCATGTGTACTGTTATCCTGTTCTGGTCCACATGGTGCATCATGGGGATGCATGCTTACTTTACAGTTCGGAGGTATGGTGCATACACAGTGTAGCATAAAGCACGTGTGTCCACATACCTTGCATATGTTGTTACGTTACATGATGTACACTGACACATGCACATACATGGGATATACTGGCCATACGTTCAGTACTGACTTACCAGGCAACTCCAGGCTCATTGGTTTGGAGACACCCACCTCCACGATGGCAGCTACTGTTTGTGGGGGCTGTTCTGAGGGTGTTCCCAGACTGGCCAGTAGCTCATCTGTGTGTGTGAGTGGAGGCTGGGTTGGTGGCCCACCACCCATACCACCTTGTTCTCTGGTGATTGCAGTGACACGCTATTTTGCATGACGTATGAGGTCCATGCAGTGTCTGCGCACCTGATGGTAAGTGCGGTTGTGGCCGCCCACTTCATTGACCCTCCTGCGAAGATCCAGCCACAGGTCATCCCGCTGCTGTGCATGCTGTGGCACGTGGCTAAATAACGCCTCGTAGTTCTCATGGAGGTACGGTATTATGACATCATCCTCCTGTCGGCTATATGCTGGTAGGCGTGTACGCAGCATTATCTGTAAGACATGATGAAGGTGACAGGTCACATTTACAGACATGTACAGTGATACTGCTGCACATACATTCTAGTACATTCGCACAGTTATCTTTGCAAATCAACATGACACTAACACGACTGGCATGTATGTCTCCCACACATGTAACACCCAGTATGCATTAGATATCATCCCCATATATGTGTGTCACCTCATTAGTGTTCCTACTGCATGTGACGTCAGTCTCCGTGTGGACATGTCTGTTTGCATGCACTGGTGTTCTTACCTATCCATGGTAATGCTGTTGACCTAGATGCTGTGGATATGTCACATATCAACACAGACACAGCCTTACTGGACTTGGGCAGTGACAATGCACCAAGTACGCATGGAAACCTGTACATGCATCTGTTTTTCCATAGACATCTACACTGTTCAACATCCTGCCACGGATCACCTGTGTTGCACATGTGATAGACATGGGACAATGGCTAGTCAGACGTCATTCGCAGGTAAGGTTATCGGCTATAGCATGTACGGGCTGTGTTTCCTAGCTGTATCCGACACCCATTACACCACCACGAGGGGCATCAGTGACACATTACTGATCCAGATAGATGATACTACGTCTACCATACGGCCATCACACCATGTATGGCAGGGGTGATATGTGCAGCTATGTGGACAGGGCTGCATGGTATGGTGGGAGTATGTCACAGGTATGGCACAGGGATCTGTCCAGCATGTGGCCATCCTAGTCGTAGGACGGTGGTTGTCCATGATGTATGTCTTTCAGATCAGGCTATGGACATGTAGCATGTCTAACAGCATAGTGTTGCATATGTCTGTATGCAAGGTGGATAGCATGCTGCATACTGGAGGTGAGTATTGTGGAGGCTGGTATCGGCCATCCATGCATGGGCCCTACCCCTGGAGGGTGATGTGTATTCCAATATTGGTCACACGGGTGCTGTGTATGCCTGTCCAATGATCTCCGTGCACATGGATACCACCCTGTCATGTTATGGGTACCTCGGATGACTACCTAAAGGGCCAGGGAGATGTCTCCATCTCAGGGAGGTGTACTACACTACACCATCCCTAACACAGTGTCCATACTGTTGACCACAGCCTAGGTGTTTCCTAATGGGTACGGGGGTATTCCGCTAGTGGTGTCATTGCTGATATCATCCACCAGAATGTGCACATATGTCACACACATCACACACACAGCCCATTCTGTATGTTGTTCACAACACTATGACAACAATTGCCCATAGCACAGGAGAAAGCTAAGGGTATTTTTGAAAGAAAGAACAGGAAATTAATGAGAGACATGGAAGTTTATGAGAATGAGCGAGCTTATATATGGCCTTCTGATAGAAAATCAGGTATTAGAGAGAGAATTAGTAGTTACAATGAGAGACCAAGGAGTGCCAAATGTGAAGAAAATTTTCGAGGGGGCAGATTTTTTCCAGCCCCGAAACAATGAAATCAATTCAGCAGGTGGAATTGAACCAGACAGAAACTATTAACACCTTGCCACTTAGATTGTCACAGTATAGTTGCCTTGAAGTCAGTGGTGAGAGAACCTCGTGCACTAATGGTGTCATATTAGATAATATACGTTCAAATGAAAGCAATCTAGAAGAAAGTAATTCTGATAGTGTAGGTACGGTTGAAGTAACACATCAGATTATAACAGTACACAATGGTTTTAAAGTTTACAATTACACTGATGTTTCAATAGAAAAAGAATTCATAAGTTTAATGAGTAAAGGAATGAAATTTGTACCAACTACAGGTATTAATTTAGTTGACACAATAAAAGAAATTAAACTGTACTGTAGGAGACTTAATTTGGCAACACAATTTGACGATAAGCCACTTGATACACATGCACATGAATGTACAAAATTTAAAAAATTAAAAAAGAAAAGTACATATGTACCATCTAACCATCCTCATATACATAGTTACGAACAGATGGTTAGCAAGGATATCTATTGGCTAAATCATAACATTAGGAAAGATAGTCGAAAAGATATCATTAGGCATGATAATCTTACTGCGAAAGAAAGGACTTGTTTACATATATTAGTATGTATTTTTTAGGTAGAATATATTAGTATGTTTTTCATGCTTTTTATGTGATCAATGTTGTTAAACGCTGAGACTGAGGCATATTTTAAGCAGATTTGGTGCCGTCACTTTCAAAGTTTTTGGCGCGGTTTTTAAAAAAAACGCAGATACTGCTGCTATTTATTTTCGGCAGCAAACACTTTTCAATGGTTCTGATGAAGACTGGCATCGTACCAGTTGAAAGCGCTTAACCTTTATGTTAACTATGCTTAAATAAATTTGTTGGTGTTACTATTGGATTCATTGGACCAGTTTGATTCTTTGATCTTCACCCGCATGAGCAGCGTTTTATTCCTCACTTTCCTTCCAAGCCTTTCTGTTGACTTTTAGCTGTCGTACAAACATCACTCACATACCTCGTGAGACATGGTGGTTTCTACGGCCTGTCCACCTGCCACGTACCACTTATGTACAGACATGTCCAACTGGCACGTACCAGTGCTATTGCCTGTCACTATGATAACTATGTTGTACATGTGGCAATAGAGCTATTCTCATGTCCACAGTCAATGCACACCACCCAACATACAACAGTACAGCCTGTGGGGGATGCACATATGCAGCCCTGCTGGGGGTTATACTGTCACCAACCCTGACTGCACCTGACAGTCATGTGGGGTTGTGCAACATTGGCAACGCACCCCACACATCACATGGTCCCACATGATCCCCACCACAGGCCACACATACAGAGACATCTTGTACAGTGCCCCTCCATACTCTGTGTGGGCACCAACAGCCCACATTGCCAAACACAACCACACCAACCTATAGCCCACAGACACGTGTGCCCATCACATACAGCCAATAGGGTGTCATAACATACTCAACACACCTGTCTTAGGTGACTGAAGGCAGTCACACTGCTGTTCCACTCAGCAGGCTACACAAGGCGGTAGTCACTTACATCCTGCTGTCCAGTAACTGGTTCTGCAACATAACCTATGCACACATGCCACAAGTCAGCAGGTACGATGTGACTCCCCTTCCATGTTTGTGTGACAGACATTGTCACTCAGGGCACAGACTACGCATGCAGGGACATGCAATAGCCCACCAGTGTTGTCGCCCTGCTGGTGTGGTCCACACCCTGGGAAGCATTTTGCGTTCATCCAGACCTGTTACCACTGTACTATGAATGACTGTGTCACTCCCAACAGTTGTCCATGCTTCTGCTGTCATTCCACAGGCATCTAGTATACATCCACTTTGACAGACTCGGCCAAACAACATGATGCTGTGGCACAGTTGACCTGCACCTGTCAGCCCTGGGAGTACGGATCACATGTTGGACTTTTGCTGCTTTTATACTGCCTGTCTTGCACAGTGCCCAATAACAGTCACCACTAGAACGGGAACCGGCTAGCGAAGCATGTGGTCATGTCACACAATGCTTGACATCATCTTCTGTGATGCACACAGGCAAGGCACACCTGCTACTGCACCACTGCAATATCTCTGCAGTGACTGGGACCTGCCTCTTGGCTCTACAGAGCACACCTGCAATGACTGGGTATAGACAGACCGTACCTCTCAGGCACGTACCTGGACTGGCACACCCACAGCTGAGGTGTCCCCATATTCCACTATGTTGTACACACATCCCGGCTGGTTACTTCGCACAATGCATCACAGGTGCTCCACGTGCATATAACTGTGTCCAGAACTACTGCTGCTACTAATGTGAGACTGACAGTAACCCACACCTAACTGTGATAGCCGCACATGTACTGACACATTAGGCGTACACTGTGTGTGAGTCATAACCTCCGCTCAGCTGGTTCGACCCATACACCACCTCCAAGACCAACAGTATCCTTGACCTGGACACTACCAACATGTGACTGCTGTTCCACACCTGCGGTTATCCCCTCATTGGTGGAATCCGAACATCTGCTACCCACCCTTGTTAGCCACATACCAGCACTACACACTTCATGGCATACACAGTAGATGAGTAATACAACACCAACTACAGATGTCGTATGACAGCGGTAGGTGTTGTTGTGACACACGTGCAGGTGGACAATGCACATGCAAACACTGAGACATACCCCACTGCACTTCAATAGCACATACACAACAATGTGGTTCATGTTATTCCACACAGAGCCATGCAGGTAGACACCAGAATACAGACAACACTCTGGGGGTGCAGTCCCACAGACATACTTTACAACAACAGGTGGGGGCTGTTACACAGTGGTGTACATTCCCATGGGTGGGATAACTCACTGGTCAGCCTCGGTAGGGCCACAGGATCCCATATCACATACACCATAACTAGCTATGTACACATTACTGCGACACATTCTGAGATGTACCACAGGGCATTATGGTGGTATGCCAGTAGTCGTATGCAATACCCACATCTGCTCACACATACAACTGTCACTCTGGAACATGACAGTAACAGGTGATGTTGGCAACATCCTGTCTGATGGCTTCATTGCTAACATTACACCCTCTCACTCCCTGCAGGGCCACATTCCTTGCAGGTACATTGCGGTGTACCTGCAGTCACACCTACACAGTACTGACCTGCACTCTATATGTCCTAGGACACAGGCCCCTTGTCACCCTGCAATATCCCAGGCTGTGATGTCCACAGAACTCTGAACAACATGTCTCCCAACTGGGACACCATATTCAGTAATAGCCTTGTACCAGACATTGTGGCCCCTGACTGACACACAGTGACAGTAACACTCCTCACAGGTGGCACCACACTGCACGACTGGGACTATTGCCCTACACACCTCACTGGTCTGTTATGCACGGCTACAGGGCACATCATCATGGACATTATTCGTCGAGTCTCTGTTGTGCTCCAGTCCTTTGATGCCAGCTGGGTTGGTCTTGGGGCCACAGCATGCCTCATACACCTGTTGAACACCTTTCCTACAGTCGTCAGAGTTGATGATGACACGGGTGCCCACACAGCCTGCATTGTCCTCTCGCTGCCATTAAGCACCATTCTCCATTCTGGTATTGACTACATACACATCCACCTGCACATCGCAACATATGTCTCCGGATGTTAAGCAATGTGGCTAATGGATGGGACACACACACTGAGGGTGGCATACCATATCACATACTGCAATCCAGTTACACTTGGCTTACCACAGTCCTCAGTCATGGGGCCCTCATGTTCGGTATATGCTTCCCTGAGGTACAGGCTACCACTGAGGGGACTTCCCTGCCTAGCTTTACAGACCACTGCATACCCAGTGCCATTGTTGCTCCACCAGCTGATACAGAAACCATCCATACGGGTGTCACTGTGACAGATACCGATATGAACATCATGGCCTCTACCTGCATGACACTTGGTGTGAACATCACCTTTGCAGTACATCATCCTCCCACTGGTTATCACATAGGTGTTATTCCCCTACATACATGTTGCATTGTACATGTGTGTAAGACACGTGTATGTTGCACACACTCCTGTGATTACCACATTGCCACTGTGGCGTGAATATCCTTCTACGTGTTCACACATGTCTGTCCTGGGTGTGTTGCTGGTACATAGGCATCAATTGCACCTCTGAACACCGGACGTATACACACATCCATGGGTACAACACCCCAAGTAGGGTGTACCTTACGCAACAGCTTTACATACCCCAACATTAAAACGCCATGATGTTTATTGAGTTATGACTGGTAATGTATGTGGCTTATGTACAGACACCATGTCTGTACACATTTGCAGACTACATACTCAGGGGTGATGTCTGCTGCAAAGACAGGGCCCATATCTGCAAATATGTTTATGGATATACTCTGCATACACGACATACACAATAGCCACTATGACCATGATGCTCATGGATATGTGCACACACGCGACTGTGTGTGGCATGTGCTTGGGGGTTGAATTCCCAGACCGGACACTCACCATGCTTTGGGACATGTTTCCTATGTACATCACGCATGGACAGTCAGTAGCAGTGTTCATGTGATACCTCGCTTGCTGGATGGTGGACACATGTACACCAGGGATCACTGCAGTGGCTGTACTGTGCAGTGATGCAGGTTACACATGGCTCTTCTGTTCACAGGACACTACCCTGGATAGGTGCCACTGGTGTGCACACTGTAGTTGTTGTTACACATTGACTTGCCAGACTGCAAGGTACACCACTATGAACCTGTGCAGCTATTACATGTCCTTTGTGCATGGTTACTGGTATAGCTCTTCCAGTTAGATTGGGTGTCACGCTATTACAATGTCCCGTGACTATGGGCCATATGTCTACTGTTATTGTACACGTCAATCATGTTCATGTTTGTCTGTCACATCTCTTCTGCTATTCTAGTATGGGAGTAATGTTTGCGTCCTTTGCAAATGCACAGAGTGGAGTACATAGTTATTTCATCATAACTGTTTATACATATCTTAATTACATACTACTCACATCACTATATAATACCTTTGTTATGCATCATATGCCTGTTCTCCTGTGTAACATATCTGACGTATCAATCTACTGTACTATACATTACACATGTTTTACATGGTATCCCATAATTCAACCATTACTTGCACAGAGGGTCCACCTTAGACATGTCATTGACGTTATATGCCCATACACATGTGTACTGTTACAGTATATCTACATATACTATCCCCTGCTATGGCACGTACTTATTGGACATACCCTGCCACTGACAGCGGGTTGTATGACATTGTTCTGTTTAACGCCGTCATGTTGCATCCCTTGTGGTGTCTGTGCTATTTATCGTGTGGCCCACTGCTGGACGCACATCTTCTACAAGCATTAGTACGATCAGCGAGACATCACTACATAAATAACATTCCCCACTTTATGCATGGCAGACACTGTTAATTACTGCAAACCAGGCTATGCATGCACTGACATTATGTAATCCAGAACATACTATACCTACAGTTAGTGTTATACATACCTTGATATCGTTCTGGTGTTTCATCTCTATCTTGCTCCTCTGTATCACTCTTTCAACTGTTATACGGTATGAGCATACAGTTTGCATATCTGGCAAGTCATCCTTATATACGTCTATACCTGCAACATGTGGTTTACTGCCGCCAATTGGTGGTCCGGTGTGACTAATTACATGCACTTCAGCTGTGCAGCTACTCCATTCACCAAGTATGTGGCAGCAGTGGGGTATAATTGAATTCTCCACCTGGGCATTGGCCATTTGCCCTGCCTTCAGGGAGACGGTCTGTATTGTGTTTTGTTGTGTGTAATTGCAACTGCTTTGTGTATAGCCAAGTCTATTTTGGGGTCATGTCCCCCGTGGATTGTGTGTGATTCTACCTGTGACTGTACCTGTCATCCCACCCATCTGTTAAAGGACTATTGCAAACACCTGTAACATCACCGTTTGTTCCATTATACAACAGATACAATTTTGCATGGCGCCTTTAAATGTCTCTCACAAGGTATGTCAATGGTTAAGCAGATGTAATTGACTAACTAGATGTTTGGGCTGCGGTTACGGTCTGTATTGCTATTGTTTACAGTGTGGCGGGTGTACGTAGCATATACGGTTTTGTGGGGCTTGCATTTCTACATAGTCCATATATATGTGTGTGGGCCCCTTCCCTAATTACAGTGCTATCACTTAATAGACTTCTATTACGGGAATTTACTGTGGGCCGTTGTTAATTGGTTTCTATATGGTATGCAGGTGCGATTGATACTTCCATACCTCCGGATGTATGGCGATATGTGCAGAGATATTTGTAAATGAACGCTATCCCGTGTATGTCAGCCCCAGATATTTGCAGTCATTGCAGTGGTGTTGGTGTCAGACCCTCTGTCACATGGCTTGCCACCTTTTCATATGGCCATAGTTGGACACTTGCGGGTCACACAGTGGTGTTTACAGGCTGACATATGGCCATGGTCAGTGCACAGGATAGCACATACTTTTATCCTCATTACATACCTATTGTTCTTGGTCCATCAGTTTGCATGTAACATTTCCGTTTCTTACATACAGGCATGAGTATTTTCTGCAACTATTGCATATTATGTGGGACATACTAATTTCCTACACTCACAGACAGTTGCCCTTTCTAATGTTTCATGTGAGGACACACCTGCCCAGGGGGGGCTGTCCCTCCCAATGTGGGACAGGTGTTTACCGCATGCCTACGGATAGCTATACCCGCACCTACCGTAATCATCTACATCCGAGGTGCCACCTACAGACACACTATGTGGACACACACACACACTTTTGTCACACGGGAACACACATGGCACCCTCATCACACACATACACAGGCTACATCACACACAACCACAGTTGTACACAGTACCTACGTGGACCGCACCACTGACAGCGGTGACTACATGTCCTTACTATCGTCCTATTGCTCGCCGTTCTACTGTTCCAGTACTGTGTTCTTTCTGCCTTTCATCCTCCTGGTTACGCGTGTCGGTGTGTGACATGTTCCATAGTTGGCGGTATCCTGTTTATTTGTACCTCAAAGGTGTTTAGAGTGTCATCGACCTATCTATATATTTGCAGATGCCAGCGACCCCTTGTATATCGACATATATCACACTATCACCCTTTCTATCTGTATTATATATGTGTAGATATATATATATATATATATATATATGTATATATATATATATATATATATATATATATATATATACATATATTGGACAGGGGTGGTGACAGGCACGCTACGCCTTTCATTGTGTGTTTGTCAGTGTATACTGTGTTTCCTACACTCCACACATTTGTGTCTGTACCTGTCACATTACACACCTGCCATAGGTTAAGATTACCTCCCATCCCACTTTGCGAGGGACAATCCCTCTTTGTGCAGTTGTGTCCTGCGAAATATTTGCGAACATAGGAAATGTCCGGCGACTTTAGGACAAACATATTCCCTATAGTTTATGTCATAGTTGCATGACACACTTATTCTGTATCTGACCCACCTATATGTTACAGGACACAGAACACGTACCTGCGACCATTACTAGACTATAAGTTTTTTATCTATGCAAAACACTGTCATTCTGGTTTTCTTCCTGGCCAGGTGTGTGTCGTCCTGCTGACATCTGGCGTATGTCCCACATTGGTCATTTGAACTGTGGCAACCCTACCGTACGTACATCTTGCCTAGCAATAGTGTTGGGTGATTGTGTACATGACTGCCTGTTCCACTCCTGGCAGTGGTCGTTTTACCCTTCAGAGCAGGCGCTATTTGTTCAGGGGTGACTAATGCTGGTGTCACCTGTTCTGTACATCATTGATCATGATCTGCGCAGTGGTCGGTGACACTTAGTCCTGTTTCGCGCATATCCGTATAGTCGTATTTAAACATCGCTTACCAGCTGTGGGCAATGCTTATTCCCGCTAACGTGTGCTACACATATTCTGATGACCTGCATCCAGACTGCATTACCCGTGCCGTCGGGATTATGTTACATCCCTTGTGGGACGTGGGACCAGGAACATGCACGACAATCACTGCATGTACCACTTGGACATCTGGGGGTTGTACACGAATTATGTCAATTTGTATGTGCAGTACACTACAACAGTTACTCCACACTACACTCACATGGATGACTCCGTTAGTTTACAACTTGATGGATCCAGTTAATGGTATGTCCATTTGATGTTTACTGGCTGTACTCCAGCACTGGGTATGTATATCACAATTAGGTACACCCGATAATTTACTACACCTTCATACGACTGTGGATGCAGCATGCCGGGGTGACTACTGCCTGTCATGGGTACATCCCCTGCCTTGACACTACATCCATGATTGCATTTTGTGGAGCCCCTCAGTAACGCGGCGGGTAATCCGTGATGACTGTGTGAAGGACAGTGCTTACACACAAGTGCTCCCACGATTGCCTCTGCTCCAGTACATGACAGTTGCTTACTCAATGTTGTGGTGACGGGTGTCACTGTTTGCCCCGTTTGGTGTTTTGCCTCTGACAATCGGGCGTGTACCTACCGATGTACCTGGGAACCTATACACACAGCACCGACAGATGCTGATGGGCGCATCTACTGTTCAGGTGTTGACAGGTCCGTGTTCCCATGGCTGTTGCATGTACAATGTTTGAGGGCTGCCTATGTAGGATTCCACAGTGGGCCACCTATACATCACAATTTACAGGTAGTCATGTTTGTGTGCCATCCATGTTACTGTGTGCAGGTGGGGAGGGGTGTCAGTCCGTGGGAGCCTACACTGTCAAGGTATGTGCTATACGTTCCCTCTTTGCCAAGGCGTAGGCATATTGGGCATGCCTCCGTCTGCCTACTGGGGCTGGCACAGTGTGTCCGTGGTCTGGATCCCTCTGTGCCTGTGTTGGCCTTGGCACTTGCGGTGGGCTGTGAGGCCCTCCCCCATTATGACCCTGCTGCAGCTGTTTCCGCAGGATCATATTATGTAGCATGGCACATACTATGAAGATGTGGGCACACGTGCCTGGAGAGTACTGCAAGGCTCCACCAGATGTGTCCAAGCACTGGAACCGTGATTTCAGCATCCTGAACACACGCTCTATGATGATTCTGGTTTGTGCGTGTGCCTCATTATGGCGTTCTTGCATTGGTGTGCATACATTTCTGGTGGGGGTCATCATCCACGGCTCCAGTGCATAGCCAGCATCCCCCACAAGGTGACCTTGTGGGATATCCCCCTGACAAATACCTGATACAGCTGTGAGGCATGCCAGATATGGGAGTCGTGGTAGCTTCCAGGGCTGCTAGCACACACATCCATGATAATGCCCTGGGCATTGCACATGACCTGGCAGTTGATGGAGTGGAATCCCTTGCGGTTTATGTAGCGCCTACCATACTCACTGGGTGGTGACTTAATTTGGATGTGTGTGCAGTCTATCGCACCCAGTACCTCCGGGTAGTTTGCCACACGGTGGAAGTGACGCATATTGTTGGCCAACTCCTCCTGAGTTCGGGGGAAGTGTATATGCTCATTGGCATGTGGTAACATGGCATCCAGGAACTGGTGTAGTACCCTGGATGCCGATGCCTGTGAGATCCCCATTATATCTCCAGTTGGCCTTTGAAAGGTACCTGTGGCTAGTATTCGCAAGCTTACACATACCTTTGTGTCCACTGAGATGGGTTCCCCTCTGTTGTTTCTGGTTCTCAGGCGTGGCTGGCACAGCTCTACTATTTGCTGTAAGATGTCCCTGTCCACCCTGTAACGCTCTACTACCTCCAGATCATGTAGCCCCTGGTAGGTTACCCTTGGTCTGAACACTCTTCTCCTCCTCTGAGGCCTACGGTGGTTGTCAGCATCATCCTCCACAACACAGTCGGTCTGTAACACATGCTGATGAATCACAGTTATGGCAGCTCCCAACATGTACATTTTAAAAGTTCCCCGTTTGTTTACACCTATGGTGCAGTGTTTGGGAATACACAGGTGTGTGTTGGGTGCTTTCACACTTTATACTGTTCTGCTGTGAACACTGATGATGTCATAGGGTGTGTATATACGATCGTGGCTACAGGGTATCTTCTATGTTTTATTTACGAAACCGCTATTGTGCTGCCTTTGGTGTTGCATTACATTTGGATGCCGTGAATTACCTCCTGCCCTTCCATTTACATTTGTGCACATTACACCTACCATTTGCTGGCATGCATCCAGCTGCCTGCTTTAATTTGTACTTTCCTAGACCTGGCTTATCTTGCGTAATGTGTGCTATTGCCGATCTACTGTGGGTTTGCTTTGCTCTGCTATGACAGTTCTCCTTTCTTTGCATTCCAGGTCCTCCATACCTTTCTTTGCAATCCTATGCCTCCCCTATCCTGTTTTGCAGGTTTCTGCATGCAGGCTTGTCTACTGCCGTCGATTGGCCACCGTGTGTTGATTGGTGTTATTTGCTCATTAGTACGCCAATTACCCTGCTTCGGCATTTCCTTCTTTTCTTCCCATGACCTTCCTGTTTGTGCTATTGTTCGCGGCGCGTGCATCCACTTACCAGGTTTCGGGCACTAGTTCATCCCTGTACACATGCGCTTTTGGGCACCATGTGTGCTCTCAGCTAAATGGTTCTATACCCTCCTCCCCACCCCTGTCCTTCAGCTTTGCTTAGCAATGGCCAGGACAGATTTGCATTGCTCCAATGTGCTTACTGATATGGTGGCACACCCCTCTGCTGATTTCATGTATCACCTTTGATACACTCCTCGGTGTTATAGCACTGCGCCGTCAGGTACATCCTTAATCCGGCGGGACGTTTGCGATTCAGTATTACCTGGCTCATTTGCATGGCATTGACTACTAATTCATAGTTACAGCACCGAACACTGTCGTGGGCCCCTGGCAAACCTTGTGCCTTGCTTGAGGTGTGCCATGCCTACCATTGCATATTATGGTGCAATCCTAATTTGTCTTTCATTGCGATTTTCTGCCATTTTTATATATTTCCTTTGTATTCCTGTTTACACAAACATGCCCTGCGGTTGTACTGTGCGTTACTGTGGACATAACATTAAATGTTGTTTTTTAGGTGTTGTGCATCTTTTCTTGTGCCATTGGCTGTGTATTTCTCCATTGGCATATGTTAACTTCGGAATACATGCGTGTGGTCCACTTCCATAACTCCAATGTTTTGTTTGGGAAAATGTAAACTGTGTTTTTTGGTTTACATTTCCATGGGCTTGCGCTACGCCTGC
Organism: Protopterus annectens; assembly: GCF_019279795.1. Classification (NCBI taxonomy): domain Eukaryota; kingdom Metazoa; phylum Chordata; order Ceratodontiformes; family Protopteridae; genus Protopterus; species Protopterus annectens. The sequence goes on along the minus strand of NC_056742.1, from coordinate 177,604,655 downwards.
ACCACTTCGGGAATCGCTGTATGCCTTCATTAGCATGGTGCGACACTGTGCATGGGATGAATTGCATACCTCTGCCGAGGGCTGCGTAGCTCTGGCGTATGCAGGTAGTGCACATGGGATTGGTTCGTACCTGAATCGCTCGGCGGACATATTTGGCGTTATGCCACCTACGCTACGCCTGCACCTGGCGCAAGCTTCATGAATCCGGGACACTGTGTTTAAATCTCTAGCAGTATTATAATGATTCTGTAATACTCCAAGTACTTATACATGACACTGTTTAAATCTCTAGCAGTATTATAATGATTCTGTACTACTTCAAGTCCTTATACATGACATTGTGTTTAAATCTCTAGCAGTATTATAATGATTCTGTACTACTCCAAGTCCTTATACATGACATTGTGTTTAAATCTCTAGCATTATTATAATGATTCTGTACTACACCAAGTCCTTATACATGACACTGTGTTTAAATCTCTAGCAGTATTAGAATGATTCTGTACTACACCAAGTCCTTATACATGACACTGTGTTTAAATCTCTAGCAGTATTATAATGATTCTGTACTACACCAAGTCCTTATACATGACACTGTGTTTGAATCTCTAGCAGTATTAGAATGATTCTGTAATACTCCAAGTCCTTATACATGACATTGTGTTTAAATCTCTAGCAGTATTATAATGATTCTGTACTACTCCAAGTCCTTATACATGACACTGTGTTTAAATCTCTAGCAGTATTATAATGATTCTGCAATACTCCAAGTCCTTATACATGACATTGTGTTTAAATCTCTAGCAGTATGAGAATGATTCTGTACTACACCAAGTCCTTATACATGACATTGTGTTTAAATCTCTAGCAGTATTATAATTATACTGTACTACACCAAGACCTTATACATGACATTGTGTTTAAATCTCTAGCAGTATTATAATGATTCTGGACTACTCCAAGTCCTTATACATGACACTGTGTTTAAATCTCAAGAAGTACTATAATGATTCTGTACTACACCAAGTCCTTATACATGTCATTGTGTTTAAATCTCTAGCATTATTATAATGATTCTGGACTACTCCAAGTCCTTATACATGACATTGTGTTTAAATCTCTAGCAGTATTAGAATGATTCTGTACTACACCAAGTCCTTATACATGACACTGTGTTTAAATCTCTAGCAGTATTAGAATGATTCTGTACTACTCCAAGTCCTTATACATGACACTGTGTTTAAATCTCTAGCAGTATTAGAATGATTCTGTACTACTCCAAGTCCTTATACATAACATTGTGTTTAAATCTCTAGCAGTATTAGAATGATTCTGTACTACTCCAAGTCCTTATACATGACACTGTGTTTAAATCTCTAGCAGTATTATAATGATTCTGTACTACTCCAAGTCCTTATACATGACACTGTGTTTAAATCTCTAGCAGTATTATAATGATTCTGTACTTCACCAAGTCCTTATACATAACATTGTGTTTAAATCTCTAGCAGTATTATAATGATTCTGTACTACTCCAAGTCCTTATACATGACATTGTGTTTAAATCTCTAGCAGTATTAGAATGATTCTGTACTACTCCAAGTCCTTATACATGACACTGTGTTTAAATCTCTAGCAGTATTATAATGATTCTGTACTACGCCAAGTCCTTATACATGACACTGTGTTTAAATCTCTAGCAGTATTAGAATGATGCTGTACTACTCCAAGTCCTTATACATGACATTGTGTTTAAATCTCTAGCAGTATTAGAATGATTCTGTACTAAGCCAAGTCCTTATACAAGACACTGTGTTTAAATCTCTAGCAGTATTAGAATGATTCTGTACTACTCCAAGTCCTTATACATGACACTGTGTTTAAATCTCTAGCAGTATTAGAATGATGCTGTACTACTCCAAGTCCTTATACATGACATTGTGTTTAAATCTCTAGCAGTATTATAATGATTCTGTACTACACCAAGTCCTTATACATGACATTGTGTTTAAATCCCTAGCAGTATTAGAATGATTCTGTACTACACAAAGTCCTTATACAAGACACTGTGTTTAAATCTCTAGCAGTATTATAATGATTCTGTACTACTCCAAGTCCTTATACTTGACATTGTGTTTAACTCTCTAGCAGTATTAGAATGATTCTGTACTATACCAAGTCCTTATACATGACACTGTGTTTAAATCTCTAGCAGTATTATAATGATTCTGTAATACTCCAAGTACTTATACATGACACTGTTTAAATCTCTAGCAGTATTATAATGATTCTGTACTACTCCAAGTCCTTATACATGACATTGTGTTTAAATCCCTAGCAGTATTATAATGATTCTGTACTACTCCAAGTCCTTATACATAACATTGTGTTTAAATCTCTAGCAGTATTATAATGATTCTGTACTACACCAAGTCCTTATACATGACACTGTGTTTAAATCCCTAGCAGTGTTATAATGATTCTGTACTACTCCAAGTCCTTATACATGACACTGTGTTTAAATCTCTAGCAGTATTATAATGATTCTGTACTACACCAAGTCCTTATACATGTCATTGTGTTTAAATCTCTAGCAGTATTATAATGATTCTGTACTACACCAAGTCCTTATACATGACACTGTGTTTAAATCTCTAGCAGTATTAGAATGATTCTGTACTACTCCAAGTCCTTATACATGACACTGTGTTTAAATCTCTAGCAGTATTAGAATGATTCTGTACTACACCAAGTCCTTATACATGACACTGTGTTTAAATCCCTAGTATTATGAGAATGATTCTGTACTACTCCAAGTCCTTATACATGACACTGTGTTTAAATCTCTAGCAGTATTATAATGATTCTGTACTACTCCAAGTCCTTATACATGACACTGTGTTTAAATCTCTAGCAGTATTATAATGATTCTGTACTACTCCAAGTCCTCATACATGACACTGTGTTTAAATCTCTAGCAGTAATAGAATGATTCTGTACTACTCCAAGTCCTTATACATGACACTGTGTTTAAATCTCTAGCAGTATTAGAATGATTCTGTACTACTCCAAGTCCTTATACATGACATTGTGTTTAAATCTCTAGCAGTATTATAATGATTCTGTACTACTCCAAGTCCTTATACATGACACTGTGTTTAAATCTCTAGCAGTATTATAATGATTCTGTACTACTCCAAGTCCTTATACATGACACTGTGTTTAAATCTCTAGCAGTATTAGAATGATTCTGTACTACTCCAAGTCCTTATACATGACACTGTGTTTAAATCTCTAGCAGTATTAGAATGATTCTGTACTACTCCAAGTCCTTATACATGACACTGTGTTTAAATCTCTAGCAGTATTAGAATGATTCTGTACTACTCCAAGTCCTTATACATGACACTGTGTTTAAATCTCTAGCAGTATTATAATGATTCTGTACTACTCCAAGTCCTTATACATGACACTGTGTTTAAATCTCTAGCAGTATTATAATGATTCTGTACTACCAAGTCCTTATACATGACATTGTGTTTAAATCTCTAGCAGTATTATAATGATTCTGTACTACTCCAAGTCCTTATACATGACATTGTGTTTAAATCTCTAGCAGTATTAGAATGATTCTGTACTACTCCAAGTCCTTATACAAGACACTGTGTTTAAATCTCTAGCAGTATTATAATGATTCTGTACTACTCCAAGTCCTTATACATGACACTGTGTTTAAATCTCTAGCAGTATTAGAATGATTCTGTACTACTCCAAGTCCTTATACATAACATTGTGTTTAAATCTCTAGCAGTATTAGAATGATTCTGTACTACTCCAAGTCCTTATACATGACACTGTGTTTAAATCTCTAGCAGTATTAGAATGATTCTGTACTACTCCAAGTCCTTATACATGACACTGTGTTTAAATCTCTAGCAGTATTAGAATGATGCTGTACTACTCCAAGTCCTTATACATGACATTGTGTTTAAATCTCTAGCAGTATTATAATGATTCTGTACTACACCAAGTCCTTATACATGACATTGTGTTTAAATCCCTAGCAGTATTAGAATGATTCTGTACTACACAAAGTCCTTATACAAGACACTGTGTTTAAATCTCTAGCAGTATTATAATGATTCTGTACTACTCCAAGTCCTTATACATGACATTGTGTTTAAATCTCTAGCAGTATTAGAATGATTCTGTACTATACCAAGTCCTTATACATGACACTGTGTTTAAATCTCTAGCAGTATTATAATGATTCTGTACTACTCCAAGTACTTATACATGACACTGTTTAAATCTCTAGCAGTATTATAATGATTCTGTACTACTCCAAGTCCTTATACATGACATTGTGTTTAAATCTCTAGCAGTATTATAATGATTCTGTACTACTCCAAGTCCTTATACATAACATTGTGTTTAAATCTCTAGCAGTATTATAATGATTCTGTACTACACCAAGTCCTTATACATGACACTGTGTTTAAATCCCTAGCAGTGTTATAATGATTCTGTACTACTCCAAGTCCTTATACATGACACTGTGTTTAAATCTCTAGCAGTATTATAATGATTCTGTACTACACCAAGTCCTTATACATGTCATTGTGTTTAAATCTCTAGCAGTATTATAATGATTCTGTACTACACCAAGTCCTTATACATGACACTGTGTTTAAATCTCTAGCAGTATTAGAATGATTCTGTACTACTCCAAGTTCTTACACATGACATTGTGTTTAAATCTCTAGCAGTATTATGATGATTCTGTACTACACCAAGTCCTTATACATGACACTGTGTTTAAATCTCTAGCAGTATTAGAATGATTCTGTACTACTCCAAGTCCTTATACATGACACTGTGTTTAAATCTCTAGCAGTATTAGAATGATTCTGTACTACTCCAAGTCCTTATACATGACACTGTGTTTAAATCTCTAGCAGTATTATAATGATTCTGTACTACTCCAAGTCCTTATACATGACACTGTGTTTAAATCTCTAGCAGTATTATAATGATTCTGTACTACTCCAAGTCCTTATACAAGACACTGTGTTTAAATCTCTAGCAGTATTAGAATGATTCTGTACTACTCCAAGTCCTTATACATGACACTGTGTTTAAATCTCTAGCAGTATTAGAATGATTCTGTACTACTCCAAGTCCTTATACATGACATTGTGTTTAAATCTCTAGCAGTATTATAATGATTCTGTACTACTCCAAGTCCTTATACATGACATTGTGTTTAAATCTCTAGCAGTATTAGAATGATTCTGTACTACTCCAAGTCCTTATACATGACACTGTGTTTAAATCTCTAGCAGTATTAGAATGATTCTGTACTACTCCAAGTCCTTATACATGACACTGTGTTTAAATCTCTAGCAGTATTAGAATGATTCTGTACTACTCCAAGTCCTTATACATGACACTGTGTTTAAATCTCTAGCAGTATTATAATGATTCTGTACTACTCCAAGTCCTTATACATGACATTGTGTTTAAATCTCTAGCAGTATTATAATGATTCTGTACTACTCCAAGTCCTTATACATGACATTGTGTTTAAATCTCTAGCAGTATTATAATGATTCTGTACTACTCCAAGTCCTTATACATGACACTGTGTTTAAATCTCTAGCAGTATTAGAATGATTCTGTACTACTCCAAGTCCTTATACATGACACTGTGTTTAAATCTCTAGCAGTATTAGAATGATTCTGTACTACTCCAAGTCCTTATACATGACACTGTGTTTAAATCTCTAGCAGTATTAGAATGATTCTGTACTACTCCAAGTCCTTATACATGACACTGTGTTTAAATCTCTAGCAGTATTAGAATGATTCTGTACTACTCCAAGTCCTTATACATGACAGTGTGTTTAAATCTCTAGCAGTATTATAATGATTCTGTACTACTCCAAGTCCTTATACATGACATTGTGTTTAAATCTCTAGCAGTATTATAATGATTCTGTACTACTCCAAGTCCTTATACATGACACTGTGTTTAAATCTCTAGCAGTATTATAATGATTCTGTACTACACCAAGTCCTTATACATGACATTGTGTTTAAATCTCTAGCAGTATTAGAATGATTCTGTACTACTCCAAGTCCTTATACATGACACTGTGTTTAAATCTCTAGCAGTATTAGAATGATTCTGTACTACTCCAAGTCCTTATACATGACATTGTGTTTAAATCTCTAGCAGTATTAGAATGATTCTGTACTACACCAAGTCCTTATACATGACACTGTGTTTAAATCTCTAGCAGTATTATAATGATTCTGTACTACACCAAGTCCTTATACATGACACTGTGTTTAAATCTCTAGCAGTATTAGAATGATTCTGTACTACTCCAAGTCCTTATACATGACACTGTGTTTAAATCTCTAGCAGTATTATAATGATTCTGTACTACACCAAGTCCTTATACATGACATTGTGTTTAAATCTCTAGCAGTATTAGAATGATTCTGTACTACTCCAAGTCCTTATACATGACACTGTGTTTAAATCTCTAGCAGTATTAGAATGATTCTGTACTACTCCAAGTCCTTATACATGACACTGTGTTTAAATCTCTAGCAGTATTAGAATGATTCTGTACTACTCCAAGTCCTTATACATGACATTGTGTTTAAATCTCTAGCAGTATTATAATGATTCTGTACTACTCCAAGTCCTTATACATGACACTGTGTTTAAATCTCTAGCAGTATTAGAATGATTCTGTACTACTCCAAGTCCTTATACATGACACTGTGTTTAAATCTCTAGCAGTATTAGAATAATGATTCTGTACTACTCCAAGTCCTTATACATGACACTGTGTTTAAATCTCTAGCAGTATTATAATGATTCTGTACTACTCCAAGTCCTTATACATGACATTGTGTTTAAATCTCTAGCAGTATTATAATGATTCTGTACTACTCCAAGTCCTTATACATGACATTGTGTTTAAATCTCTAGCAGTATTATAATGATTCTGTACTACTCCAAGTCCTTATACATGACATTGTGTTTAAATCTCTAGCAGTATTAGAATGATTCTGTACTACACCAAGTCCTTATACATGACATTGTGTTTAAATCTCTAGCAGTATTATAATGATTCTGTAATACTCCAAGTCCTTATACATGACATTGTGTTTAAATCTCTAGCATTATTATAATGATTCTGTACTACACCAAGTCCTTATACATGACATTGTGTTTAAATCTCTAGCATTATTATAATGATTCTGTACTACGCCAAGTCCTTATACAAGACACTGTGTTTAAATCTCTAGCAGTATTATAATGATTCTGTACTACTCCAAGTCCTTATACATGACATTGTGTTTAAATCTCTAGCAGTATTAGAATGATTCTGTACTACTCCAAGTCCTTATACATGACACTGTGTTTAAATCTCTAGCAGTATTAGAATGATTCTGTACTACTCCAAGTCCTTATACATGACACTGTGTTTAAATCTCTAGCAGTATTAGAATGATTCTGTACTACACCAAGTCCTTATACATGACACTGTGTTTAAATCTCTAGCAGTATTATAATGATTCTGTACTACTCCAAGTCCTTATACATGACACTGTGTTTAAATCTCTAGCAGTATTATAATGATTCTGTACTACACCAAGTCCTTATACATGACATTGTGTTTAAATCTCTAGCAGTATTATAATGATTCTGTACTACTCCAAGTCCTTATGCATGACATTGTGTTTAAATCTCTAGCAGTATTATAATGATTCTGTACTACACCAAGTCCTTATACATGACATTGTGTTTAAATCTCTAGCAGTATTAGAATGATTCTGTACTACTCCAAGTCCTTATACATGACACTGTGTTTAAATCTCTAGCAGTATTAGAATGATTCTGTACTACTCCAAGTCCTTATACATGACACTGTGTTTAAATCTCTAGCAGTATTAGAATGATTCTGTACTACTCCAAGTCCTTATACATGACACTGTGTTTAAATCTCTAGCAGTATTAGAATGATTCTGTACTACTCCAAGTCCTTATACATGACATTGTGTTTAAATCTCTAGCAGTATTATAATGATTCTGTACTACTCCAAGTCCTTATACATGACATTGTGTTTAAATCTCTAGCACTATTATAGTGACTGTGTACTACACCAACACCTTATACAAGACACTGTGTTTAAATCCCTAGCAGTATTAGAATGATTCTGTACTACTCCAAGTCCTTATACATGACACTGTGTTTAAATCTCTAGCAGTATTATAATGATTCTGTACTACACAAGTCCTTATACATGACACTGTGTTTAAATCTCTAGCAGTATTAGAATGATTCTGTACTACTCCAAGTCCTTATACATGACACTGTGTTTAAATCTCTAGCAGTATTAGAATGATTCTGTACTACTCCAAGTCCTTATACATGACACTGTGTTTAAATCTCTAGCAGTATTATAATGATTCTGTACTACACCAAGTCCTTATACATGACATTGTGTTTAAATCTCTAGCAGTATTATAATGATTCTGTACTACTCCAAGTCCTTATACATGACATTGTGTTTAAATCTCTAGCAGTATTATAATGATTCTGTACTACACCAAGTCCTTATACATGACATTGTGTTTAAATCTCTAGCAGTATGAGAATGATTCTGTACTACACCAAGTCCTTATACATGACATTGTGTTTAAATCTCTAGCAGTATTATAATGATTCTGTACTACTCCAAGTCCTTATACATGACATTGTGTTTAAATCTCTAGCAGTATTATAATGATTCTGGACTACTCCAAGTCCTTATACATGACATTGTGTTTAAATCTCTAGCAGTATTATAATGATTCTGTACTACTCCATGTCCTTATACATGACACTGTGTTTAAATCTCTAGCAGTATTATAGTGATTCTGTACTACTCCAAGTCCTTATACATGACACTGTGTTTAAATCTCTAGCAGTATTATAATGATTCTGTACTACACCAAGTCCTTATACATGACATTGTGTTTAAATCTCTAGCAGTATTAGAATGATTCTGTACTACACCAAGTCCTTATACATGACACTGTGTTTAAATCTCTAGCAGTATTAGAATGATTCTGTACTACTCCAAGTCCTTATACATGACACTGTGTTTAAATCTCTAGCAGTATTAGAATGATTCTGTACTACTCCAAGTCCTTATACATGACACTGTGTTTAAATCTCTAGCAGTATGAGAATGATTCTGTACTACTCCAAGTCCTTATACATGACACTGTGTTTAAATCTCTAGCAGTATTATGATTCTGTACTACTCCAAGTCCTTATACATGACATTGTGTTTAAATCTCTAGCAGTATTATAATGATTCTGTACTACTCCAAGTCCTTATACATGACATTGTGTTTAAATCTCTAGCAGTATTATAATGATTCTGTACTACTCCAAGTCCTTATACATGACATTGTGTTTAAATCTCTAGCAGTATTATAATGATTCTGTACTACTCCAAGTCCTTATACATGACACTGTGTTTAAATCTCTAGCAGTATGAGAATGATTCTGTACTACTCCAAGTCCTTATACATGACATTGTGTTTAAATCTCTAGCAGTATTATAATGATTCTGTACTACTCCAAGTCCTTATACATGACATTGTGTTTAAATCTCTAGCAGTATTATAATGATTCTGTACTACTCCAAGTCCTTATACATGACACTGTGTTTAAATCTCTAGCAGTATTAGAATGATTCTGTACTACTCCAAGTCCTTATACATGACACTGTGTTTAAATCTCTAGCAGTATTAGAATGATTCTGTACTACTCCAAGTCCTTATACATAACATTGTGTTTAACTCTCTAGCAGTATTAGAATGATTCTGTACTACACCAAGTCCTTATACATGACATTGTGTTTAAATCTCTAGCAGTATTATAATGATTCTGTACTACGCCAAGTCCTTATACAAGACACTGTGTTTAAATCTCTAGCAGTATTATAATGATTCTGTACTACTCCAAGTCCTTATACATAACATTGTGTTTAAATCTCTAGCAGTATTAGAATGATTCTGTACTACTCCAAGTCCTTATACATGACACTGTGTTTAAATCTCTAGCAGTATTAGAATGATTCTGTACTACTCCAAGTCCTTATACATGACACTGTGTTTAAATCTCTAGCAGTATTAGAATGATTCTGTACTACACCAAGTCCTTATACATGACACTGTGTTTAAATCTCTAGCAGTATTATAATGATTCTGTACTACACCAAGTCCTTATACATGACACTGTGTTTAAATCTCTAGCAGTATTAGAATGATTCTGTACTACTCCAAGTCCTTATACATGACACTGTGTTTAAATCTCTAGCAGTATTATAATGATTCTGTACTACACCAAGTCCTTATACATGACATTGTGTTAAAATCTCTAGCAGTATTAGAATGATTCTGTACTACTCCAAGTCCTTATACATGACACTGTGTTTAAATCTCTAGCAGTATTAGAATGATTCTGTACTACTCCGAGTCCTTATATATGACACTGTGTTTAAATCTCTAGCAGTATTAGAATGATGCTGTACTACTCCAAGTCCTTATACCTGACATTGTGTTTAACTCTCTAGCAGTATTATAATGATTCTGTACTACTCCAAGTCCTTATACATGACATTGTGTTTAAATCCCTAGCAGTATTATAATGATTCTGTACTACACGAAGTCCTTATACAAGACACTGTGTTTAAATCCCTAGCAGTATTAGAATGATTCTGTACTACTCCAAGTCCTTATACATGACACTGTGTTTAAATCTCTAGCAGTATTAGAATGATTCTGTACTACTCCAAGTCCTTATACATGACACTGTGTTTAAATCTCTAGCAGTATTATAATGATTCTGTACTACACCAAGTCCTTATACATGACATTGTGTTTAAATCTCTAGCAGTATTATAATGATTCTGTAATACTCCAAGTCCTTATACATGACATTGTGTTTAAATCTCTAGCATTATTATAATGATTCTGTACTACACCAAGTCCTCATAGATGACATTGTGTTTAAATCTCTAGCAGTATTAGAATGATTCTGTACTACACCAAGTCCTTATACATGACATTGTGTTTAAATCTCTAGCAGTATTATAATGATTCTGTAATACTCCAAGTCCATATACATGACATTGTGTTTAAATCTCTAGCATTATTATAATGATTCTGTACTACACCAAGTCCTTATACATGACATTGTGTTTAAATCTCTAGCATTATTATAATGATTCTGTACTACACGAAGTCCTTATACAAGACACTGTGTTTAAATCCCTAGCAGTATTATAATGATTCTGTACTACACGAAGTCCTTATACATGACATTGTGTTTAAATCTCTAGCAGTATTAGAATGATTCTGTACTACTCCAAGTCCTTATACATGACACTGTGTTTAAATCTCTAGCAGTATTAGAATGATTCTGTACTACTCCAAGTCCTTATACATGACACTGTGTTTAAATCTCTAGCAGTATTAGAATGATTCTGTACTACACCAAGTCCTTATACATGACACTGTGTTTAAATCTCTAGCAGTATTATAATGATTCTGTACTACTCCAAGTCCTTATACATGACACTGTGTTTAAATCTCTAGCAGTATTATAATGATTCTGTACTACACCAAGTCCTTATACATGACATTGTGTTTAAATCTCTAGCAGTATTATAATGATTCTGTAATACTCCAAGTCCTTATACATGACATTGTGTTTAAATCTCTAGCATTATTATAATGATTCTGTACTACACCAAGTCCTTATACATGACATTGTGTTTAAATCTCTAGCAGTATGAGAATGATTCTGTACTACTCCAAGTCCTTATACATGACACTGTGTTTAAATCTCTAGCAGTATTAGAATGATTCTGTACTACTCCAAGTCCTTATACATGACACTGTGTTTAAATCTCTAGCAGTATTAGAATGATTCTGTACTACTCCGAGTCCTTATACATGACACTGTGTTTAAATCTCTAGCAGTATTAGAATGATGCTGTACTACTCCAAGTCCTTATACTTGACATTGTGTTTAACTCTCTAGCAGTATTATAATGATTCTGTACTACTCCAAGTCCTTATACATGACATTGTGTTTAAATCCCTAGCAGTATTATAATGATTCTGTACTACACGAAGTCCTTATACAAGACACTGTGTTTAAATCCCTAGCAGTATTAGAATGATTCTGTACTACTCCAAGTCCTTATACATGACACTGTGTTTAAATCCATAGCAGTATTATAATGATTCTGTACTACACGAAGTCCTTATACAAGACACTGTGTTTAAATCCCTAGCAGTATTAGAATGATTCTGTACTACTCCAAGTCCTTATACATGACACTGTGTTTAAATCTCTAGCAGTATTAGAATGATTCTGTACTACTCCAAGTCCTTATACATGACACTGTGTTTAAATCTCTAGCAGTATTATAATGATTCTGTACTACACCAAGTCCTTATACATGACATTGTGTTTAAATCTCTAGCAGTATTATAATGATTCTGTAATACTCCAAGTCCTTATACATGACATTGTGTTTAAATCTCTAGCATTAGTATAATGATTCTGTACTACACCAAGTCCTCATACATGACATTGTGTTTAAATCTCTAGCAGTATTAGAATGATTCTGTACTACACCAAGTCCTTATACATGACATTGTGTCTAAATCTCTAGCAGTATTATAATGATTCTGTAATACTCCAAGTCCTTATACATGACATTGTGTTTAAATCTCTAGCAGTATTATAATGATTCTGTAATACTCCAAGTCCTTATACATGACATTGTGTTTAAATCTCTAGCAGTATTATAATGATTCTGTAATACTCCAAGTCCTTATACATGACATTGTGTTTAAATCTCTAGCATTATTATAATGATTCTGTACTACTCCAAGTCCTTATACATGACACTGTGTTTAAATCTCTAGCAGTATTATAATGATTCTGTACTACACCAAGTCCTTATACATGACATTGTGTTTAAATCTCTAGCAGTATTAGAATGATTCTGTACTACACCAAGTCCTTATACATGACACTGTGTTTAAATCTCTAGCAGTATTAGAATGATTCTGTACTACTCCAAGTCCTTATAAATGACACTGTGTTTAAATCTCTAGCAGTATGAGAATGATTCTGTACTACTCCAAGTCCTTATACATGACACTGTGTTTAAATCTCTAGCAGTATTAGAATGATTCTGTACTACTCCGAGTCCTTATACATGACACTGTGTTTAAATCTCTAGCAGTATTAGAATGATGCTGTACTACACCAAGTCCTTATACATGACATTGTGTTTAACTCTCTAGCAGTATTATAATGATTCTGTACTACTCCAAGTCCTTATACATGACATTGTGTTTAAATCCTAGCAGTATTATAATGATTCTGTACTACTCCAAGTCCTTATACATGACATTGTGTTTAAATCCCTAGCAGTATTATAATGATTCTGTACTACTCCAAGTCCTTATACATGACACTGTGTTTAAATCTCTAGCAGTATTAGAATGATTCTGTACTACTCCAAGTCCTTATGCATGACATTGTGTTTAAATCTCTAGCAGTATTATAATGATTCTGTACTACACCAAGTCCTTATACATGACATTGTGTTTAAATCTCTAGCAGTATTATAATGATTCTGTACTACGCCAAGTCCTTATACAAGACACTGTGTTTAAATCTCTAGCAGTATTATAATGATTCTGTACTACTCCAAGTCCTTATACATGACACTGTGTTTAAATCTCTAGCAGTATTATAAGGATTCTGTACTACACCAAGTCCTTATACATGACATTGTGTTTAACTCTCTAGCAGTATTAGAATGATTCTGTACTACACCAAGTCCTTATACAAGACATTGTGTTTAAATCTCTAGCAGTATTATAGTGATTCTGTACTACTCCAAGTCCTTATACATTACACTGTGTTTAAATCTCTAGCAGTATTATAATGATTCTGGACTACTCCCAGTCCTTATACATGACACTGTGTTTAAATCTCTAGCAGTATTATAATGATTCTGTACTACTCCAAGTCCTTATACATGACATTGTGTTTAAATCTCTAGCAGTATTACAATGATTCTGTACTACTCCAAGTCCTTATACATGACACTGTGTTTAAATCTCTAGCAGTATTATAATTATACTGTACTACACCAAGACCTTATACATGACACTGTGTTTAAATCTCTAGCAGTATTAGAATGATTCTGTACTACACCAAGTCCTTATACATGTCATTGTGTTTAAATCTCTAGCAGTATTATAATGATTCTGTACTACACCAAGTCCTTATACATGACACTGTGTTTAAATCTCTAGCAGTATTAGAATGATTCTGTACTACTCCAAGTTCTTACACATGACATTGTGTTTAAATCTCTAGCAGTATTATGATGATTCTGTACTACACCAAGTCCTTATACATGACACTGTGTTTAAATCTCTAGCAGTATTAGAATGATTCTGTACTACTCCAAGTCCTTATACATGACACTGTGTTTAAATCTCTAGCAGTATGAGAATGATTCTGTACTACTCCAAGTCCTTATACATTACACTGTGTTTAAATCTCTAGCAGTATTATAATGATTCTGTACTACTCCGAGTCCTTATACATGACACTGTGTTTAAATCTCTAGCAGTATTATAATGATTCTGTACTACTCCAAGTCCTTATACAAGACACTGTGTTTAAATCTCTAGCAGTATTAGAATGATTCTGTACTACTCCAAGTCCTTATACATGACACTGTGTTTAAATCTCTAGTAGTATGAGAATGATTCTGTACTACTCCAAGTCCTTATACATGACATTGTGTTTAAATCTCTAGCAGTATTATAATGATTCTGTACTACTCCAAGTCCTTATACAAGACACTGTGTTTAAATCTCTAGCAGTATTAGAATGATTCTGTACTACTCCAAGTCCTTATACATGACACTGTGTTTAAATCTCTAGCAGTATTAGAATGATTCTGTACTACTCCAAGTCCTTATACATGACACTGTGTTTAAATCTCTAGCAGTATGAGAATGATTCTGTACTACTCCAAGTCCTTATACATGACACTGTGTTTAAATCTCTAGCAGTATTATAATGATTCTGTACTACTCCAAGTCCTTATACATGACATTGTGTTTAAATCTCTAGCAGTATTATAATGATTCTGTACTACTCCAAGTCCTTATACATGACATTGTGTTTAAATCTCTAGCAGTATTATAATGATTCTGTACTACTCCAAGTCCTTATACATGACATTGTGTTTAAATCTCTAGCAGTATTATAATGATTCTGTACTACTCCAAGTCCTTATACATGACACTGTGTTTAAATCTCTAGCAGTATGAGAATGATTCTGTACTACTCCAAGTCCTTATACATGACACTGTGTTTAAATCTCTAGCAGTATTAGAATGATTCTGTACTACTCCAAGTCCTTATACATGACACTGTGTTTAAATCTCTAGCAGTATTAGAATGATTCTGTACTACTCCGAGTCCTTATACATGACACTGTGTTTAAATCTCTAGCAGTATTAGAATGATGCTGTACTACTCCAAGTCCTTATACTTGACATTGTGTTTAACTCTCTAGCAGTATTATAATGATTCTGTACTACTCCAAGTCCTTATACATGACATTGTGTTTAAATCCCTAGCAGTATTATAATGATTCTGTACTACACGAAGTCCTTATACAAGACACTGTGTTTAAATCCCTAGCAGTATTATAATGATTCTGTACTACACGAAGTCCTTATACATGACATTGTGTTTAAATCCCTAGCAGTATTAGAATGATTCTGTACTACTCCAAGTCCTTATACATGACACTGTGTTTAAATCTCTAGCAGTATTAGAATGATTCTGTACTACTCCAAGTCCTTATACATGACACTGTGTTTAAATCTCTAGCAGTATTAGAATGATTCTGTACTACACCAAGTCCTTATACATGACACTGTGTTTAAATCTCTAGCAGTATTATAATGATTCTGTACTACACCAAGTCCTTATACATGACACTGTGTTTAAATCTCTAGCAGTATTAGAATGATTCTGTACTACTCCAAGTCCTTATACATGACACTGTGTTTAAATCTCTAGCAGTATTATAATGATTCTGTACTACACCAAGTCCTTATACATGACATTGTGTTTAAATCTCTAGCAGTATTATAATGATTCTGTAATACTCCAAGTCCTTATACATGACATTGTGTTTAAATCTCTAGCATTATTATAATGATTCTGTACTACACCAAGTCCTTATACATGACATTGTGTTTAAATCTCTAGCAGTATGAGAATGATTCTGTACTACTCCAAGTCCTTATACATGACACTGTGTTTAAATCTCTAGCAGTATTAGAATGATTCTGTACTACTCCAAGTCCTTATACATGACACTGTGTTTAAATCTCTAGCAGTATTAGAATGATTCTGTACTACTCCGAGTCCTTATACATGACACTGTGTTTAAATCTCTAGCAGTATTAGAATGATGCTGTACTACTCCAAGTCCTTATACTTGACATTGTGTTTAACTCTCTAGCAGTATTATAATGATTCTGTACTACTCCAAGTCCTTATACATGACATTGTGTTTAAATCCCTAGCAGTATTATAATGATTCTGTACTACACGAAGTCCTTATACAAGACACTGTGTTTAAATCCCTAGCAGTATTATAATGATTCTGTACTACTCCAAGTCCTTATACATGACACTGTGTTTAAATCTCTAGCAGTATTAGAATGATTCTGTACTACTCCAAGTCCTTATACATGACACTGTGTTTAAATCTCTAGCAGTATTATAATGATTCTGTACTACACCAAGTCCTTATACATGACATTGTGTTTAAATCTCTAGCAGTATTATAATGATTCTGTAATACTCCAAGTCCTTATACATGACATTGTGTTTAAATCTCTAGCATTATTATAATGATTCTGTACTACACCAAGTCCTCATAGATGACATTGTGTTTAAATCTCTAGCAGTATTAGAATGATTCTGTACTACACCAAGTCCTTATACATGACATTGTGTTTAAATCTCTAGCAGTATTATAATGATTCTGTAATACTCCAAGTCCATATACATGACATTGTGTTTAAATCTCTAGCATTATTATAATGATTCTGTACTACACCAAGTCCTTATACATGACATTGTGTTTAAATCTCTAGCATTATTATAATGATTCTGTACTACACGAAGTCCTTATACAAGACACTGTGTTTAAATCCCTAGCAGTATTATAATGATTCTGTACTACACGAAGTCCTTATACATGACATTGTGTTTAAATCCCTAGCAGTATTAGAATGATTCTGTACTACTCCAAGTCCTTATACATGACACTGTGTTTAAATCTCTAGCAGTATTAGAATGATTCTGTACTACTCCAAGTCCTTATACATGACACTGTGTTTAAATCTCTAGCAGTATTAGAATGATTCTGTACTACACCAAGTCTTTATACATGACACTGTGTTTAAATCTCTAGCAGTATTATAATGATTCTGTACTACACCAAGTCCTTATACATGACACTGTGTTTAAATCTCTAGCAGTATTAGAATGATTCTGTACTACTCCAAGTCCTTATACATGACACTGTGTTTAAATCTCTAGCAGTATTATAATGATTCTGTACTACACCAAGTCCTTATACATGACATTGTGTTTAAATCTCTAGCAGTATTATAATGATTCTGTAATACTCCAAGTCCTTATACATGACATTGTGTTTAAATCTCTAGCATTATTATAATGATTCTGTACTACACCAAGTCCTTATACATGACATTGTGTTTAAATCTCTAGCAGTATGAGAATGATTCTGTACTACTCCAAGTCCTTATACATGACACTGTGTTTAAATCTCTAGCAGTATTAGAATGATTCTGTACTACTCCAAGTCCTTATACATGACACTGTGTTTAAATCTCTAGCAGTATTAGAATGATTCTGTACTACTCCGAGTCCTTATACATGACACTGTGTTTAAATCTCTAGCAGTATTAGAATGATGCTGTACTACTCCAAGTCCTTATACTTGACATTGTGTTTAACTCTCTAGCAGTATTATAATGATTCTGTGCTACTCCAAGTCCTTATACATGACATTGTGTTTAAATCCCTAGCAGTATTATAATGATTCTGTACTACACGAAGTCCTTATACAAGACACTGTGTTTAAATCCCTAGCAGTATTAGAATGATTCTGTACTACTCCAAGTCCTTATACATGACACTGTGTTTAAATCCATAGCAGTATTATAATGATTCTGTACTACACGAAGTCCTTATACAAGACACTGTGTTTAAATCCCTAGCAGTATTAGAATGATTCTGTACTACTCCAAGTCCTTATACATGACACTGTGTTTAAATCTCTAGCAGTATTAGAATGATTCTGTACTACTCCAAGTCCTTATACATGACACTGTGTTTAAATCTCTAGCAGTATTATAATGATTCTGTACTACACCAAGTCCTTATACATGACATTGTGTTTAAATCTCTAGCAGTATTATAATGATTCTGTAATACTCCAAGTCCTTATACATGACATTGTGTTTAAATCTCTAGCATTATTATAATGATTCTGTACTACACCAAGTCCTTATACATGACACTGTGTTTAAATCTCTAGCAGTATTAGAATGATTCTGTAATACTCCAAGTCCTTATACATGACATTGTGTTTAAATCTCTAGCATTATTATAATGATTCTGTACTACTCCAAGTCCTTATACATGACACTGTGTTTAAATCTCTAGCAGTATTATAATGATTCTGTACTACACCAAGTCCTTATACATGACATTGTGTTTAAATCTCTAGCAGTATTAGAATGATTCTGTACTACACCAAGTCCTTATACATGACACTGTGTTTAAATCTCTAGCAGTATTAGAATGATTCTGTACTACTCCAAGTCCTTATACATGACACTGTGTTTAAATCTCTAGCAGTATGAGAATGATTCTGTACTACTCCAAGTCCTTATACATGACACTGTGTTTAAATCTCTAGCAGTATTAGAATGATTCTGTACTACTCCGAGTCCTTATACATGACACTGTGTTTAAATCTCTAGCAGTATTAGAATGATGCTGTACTACACCAAGTCCTTATACATGACATTGTGTTTAACTCTCTAGCAGTATTATAATGATTCTGTACTACTCCAAGTCCTTATACATGACATTGTGTTTAAATCCCTAGCAGTATTATAATGATTCTGTACTACTCCAAGTCCTTATACATGACATTGTGTTTAAATCCCTAGCAGTATTATAATGATTCTGTACTACTCCAAGTCCTTATACATGACACTGTGTTTAAATCTCTAGCAGTATTAGAATGATTCTGTACTACTCCAAGTCCTTATGCATGACATTGTGTTTAAATCTCTAGCAGTATTATAATGATTCTGTACTACACCAAGTCCTTATACATGACATTGTGTTTAAATCTCTAGCAGTATTATAATGATTCTGTACTACGCCAAGTCCTTATACAAGACACTGTGTTTAAATCTCTAGCAGTATTATAATGATTCTGTACTACTCCAAGTCCTTATACATGACACTGTGTTTAAATCTCTAGCAGTATTATAAGGATTCTGTACTACACCAAGTCCTTATACATGACATTGTGTTTAACTCTCTAGCAGTATTAGAATGATTCTGTACTACACCAAGTCCTTATACAAGACATTGTGTTTAAATCTCTAGCAGTATTATAGTGATTCTGTACTACTCCAAGTCCTTATACATTACACTGTGTTTAAATCTCTAGCAGTATTATAATGATTCTGGACTACTCCCAGTCCTTATACATGACACTGTGTTTAAATCTCTAGCAGTATTATAATGATTCTGTACTACTCCAAGTCCTTATACATGACATTGTGTTTAAATCTCTAGCAGTATTACAATGATTCTGTACTACTCCAAGTCCTTATACATGACACTGTGTTTAAATCTCTAGCAGTATTATAATTATACTGTACTACACCAAGAC
This sequence comes from Protopterus annectens, assembly GCF_019279795.1. Lineage (NCBI taxonomy): Eukaryota > Metazoa > Chordata > Ceratodontiformes > Protopteridae > Protopterus > Protopterus annectens. The sequence continues at coordinate 177,584,498 of NC_056742.1, read as the reverse complement.
CTTATACATGACACTGTGTTTAAATCTCTAGCAGTATTAGAATGATTATGTACTACTCCAAGTCCTTATACATGACATTGTGTTTAAATCTCTAGCAGTATTATAATGATTCTGTACTACTCCAAGTCCTTATACTTGACATTGTGTTTAAATATCTAGCAGTATTAGAATGATTCTGTACTACACCAAGTCCTTATACATGACACTGTGTTTAAATCTCTAGCAGTATTAGAATGATTCTGTACTACTCCAAGTCCTTATACATGACACTGTGTTTAAATCTCTAGCAGTATTATAATGATTCTGTACTACTCCAAGTCCTTATACTTGACATTGTGTTTAAATCTCTAGCAGTATTATAATGATTCTGTACTACACCAAGTCCTTATACATGACACTGTGTTTAAATCTCTAGCAGTATTATAATGATTCTGTACTACTCCAAGTCTTTATACATGACACTGTGTTTAAATCTCTAGCAGTATTATAATGATTCTGTACTACTCCAAGTCCTTATACATGACACTGTGTTTAAATCTCTAGCAGTATTATAATGATTCTGTACTACTCCAAGTCCTTATACATGACACTGTGTTTAAATCTCTAGCAGTATTATAATGATTCTGTACTACTCCATGTCCTTATACATGACATTGTGTTTAAATCTCTAGCAGTATTAGAATGATTCTGTACTACTCCAAGTCCTTATACATGACACTGTGTTTAAATCTCTAGCAGTATTATAAGAGAGACATCCATATCCTCTGCAAACTACTTATACCCTTAGGTCTGAAAAAAAAAGATATAGTTTATGTTAACTTCTTTCCTCTGGAAACTCTATTTGACTACATGGATATGTGGAGGTTTGTGACATCACCGAGTTTTGAAAGGCCTTACAGAATGTTGATGATTAAGTTTGCCTTATGCACTGATATCCATGCATGGAATTTCTCATCCTAGAGCATTTCAAACTTTTTTAATAGCATTAGGCTTGTAAACAGCAAGATGGCTCAATCCCCCCTCCCCCTTGGGTGACCACCCACATCCAGACTTTAATAATATTCTAAACAATAAATAACTTCTATGCATCTATCTACTCTTTCACTTTCTAGAACCAAACAATGGTAGGTAAAAGACATTCATCCCTTATATTACACTTTTCTGTCTGTAAAGATGCTTAGACACATTAACAGGTCACTTAGTTAAAACACGCCAAAAAAACTACCACCATAAAACATTAATCATTTTGGCTGCTGTAAAAGGCTAAAGCAATCCTAAATGAGTCTATACTATTAGCAAGTACACATAAATCTAACAGCTTACTCTCAGCTTACTCCTTTCAGCCACCACTATACTACTAAACCTCTTTTAACTAGATATACTCTCTTCCCTTTATTATTCAAATCTAAGCAGTGTATGTCATCTAGGATTACTTAGTAATCCACTATCATCTCACATCTTTATTTATTTATTTATTTATTTATTTATTTATTGGTATTTACTTTCTAGGAAAGTCCAACTGGACAAGAATAAATTTTCAACAGATACCTGGGGATAAAACCTCCACAGATGCAAAAATGCATAGTAGAATCAACATCAATTACAATAAAATAAAGGCAAGAGAAGAATGTATACAGCTTACAGATGAATAGAAAATACAGAAGATAAATGCAATTATGATATAAAGATAAGTATGAAAAGCTAAAATTGGTATTATTGATGGTAGAAGTTAAGAATTTCCCTCTGCAAAGTCACAGAAAAAAGTAAAATGTGCCCCCTTTATTCTAGCAGTTTTCAACCTCTTTAAGGTGGTGGACCATGTAATTTATGTATTTATTTACTTGGGCATTATACTGTTCAGCCTGGGTTATTATCAGGTTTAGCAGAGGTGTAAAACTGCATACAAAAACGAGTGAATACATTAACATATAAATACTTGTCATATATTATGAATCAATTCTATGCAACATATGAGAGAAATAGTGAATATTTTAGAGTAAAAAAGTATCAATAACATTTAGCAAAGGTAGATAATTTCATATTCATAAAATATATGATAAATAGAATGATCCTAAGGAAATAGCACATTTAGGTTAACTACGCCTAGAGATGATGTACCATTTTGGTGAAAATTTCGTAACTGAAGGTAATTATTGTGATCCTAACTCCACAAAAAGAATAGTCCCTAAATGTTTTCACATTTTGTTCTGTACTGTGATGGCTGTTGTACACAGGAGTACTTTTTTACCCTTGGAGGCTGTTTTTCTTTCACAGTGGTTGTGTGACCATGAAGTTAATATATTTATGAAGGGGTGTGAAACCTCCTGCATGTGGGATTCAGGAGGCGGCATGCACTCCAGCAACAACATTGCATCTTTTTGTGCTGTTACCCATAGGTTCTGATGATGTATTTGACAAGTTTATTCCATCAAGTGTAGGTTGTGCATTACTTCTCACAAAGAATCCTAATAAGACATCTTGATATCACCATAATTGTTGAATTGCAACAGTGTTTAAACTGGCTTTGAAGTTGCCAACAGAATGAATCACTTACAGCATCACTAAGACCATTCTGCCATCAACATGAAACTTGCAAATGATGGCTTCTGCATGCCTGCTGAATCCACAGATGGACTTTGATGGCAGAAGGACACACACTCCTGTAATTCTTCTTCAACTGACAGAAGTCATTCTCATGTTTAACATTAAGAGAGACTTGTACAGGAGCCTGTCAGATGCTATAAAATCCTTGGATTTCAGGGAACCCTGGATGAAAGTTGCCGCCTTATCATGATGACATTATTATCTTCTGCTCGGATTTCTTTCCTACCAAACTCTAAACTAACCTACAGATGCATTTTAAGCTACAGCTGCAACTGGCTGAAAAACTGTAGGTCTGGAAATTAACTGTAACAAATCTTCAGTAATCCTATTTAGGCACTCACCAAATGGTAACCTGTAGCAAATTAACTGCCCTAATAAAAGACTCACCTTAAATTTACTAGCTATATATAAATAAATAAGAAGTGTCTGAGTCTCCTGTTGTAACAGCAACTAACACTGATTCCCCCCACCTACAGTGAAACCATATCAGCCCATGTCCAACATCAATGTAAACTTGCCTATAGATATGCCCACCTCCTTCCCCTAGTCCCAAGAACTGCCTCCCAGTTCTTACACTTATCTGTGCCCAAAACACAAACATACTACAGGCCACTGTCAATAAAATTTTCCACTTCGTCACTTTGTCTTCTCATAAGAAAAAAAAAAACACTTCAAAAGACTTCAGATAAAATGTCATAGCTCAAACCTCCATCTGTCTGAACTCCACAATGTTCAAGACACTGTGCAGCATTTACTGTCCTCCTCTCACATCAGAACTCCACAAGAGCAATTTGATTTCCCTTACCTCTTAATCATCCAGTGACAAAACCTCACCTATGCTTCAATCAACTTTTACCTACTTCACTAGTTTGAAACCTATTAGCAATTAGAACCTGCAGCAAGGAACATGCTTTACTAGTCTATCAGAAACCTCACAGAATACCCAACATTTAGAGGAGACCCTCCTTGAATACCTAAAGAAGAAATAATCTTGTCAATGGGTAAATTAGTACATTTAACTATCCCATCATTATAATATTCAGCTACTGTAATGTGGTTGAAACACAATTATAAAACTGAATTCAATTATGTAAGCACTGAATGTATTTTTGGGTACATGTGCACCTATGTACATACCACACTACCTATATACCATGTTAATAAGTTTTATGCAAATCTGTATATACATCTCCTGTATTGCACTTTCAAATGCTTAATATATTACTTAACATCTGCATGCCAAAATCACAATTTATCAATACCTCTCAACTCTCCAGAATTTGGAGGGATGCCCCTAAATTTTTTCTTAGACATTTGCTCCATTCCTTGTAAAACTGGAAATTATTTTGAGTTCTAAGTTAATAGTGTCAGCATTTAAGAAGTGTCCCTAATTCATGGCCTCTTCCCTAATTATGTTTTGCTTTATCATTAACTCTGAAACCAGAAGTTGAGTGTTACACCTACTTATGATGTGGATGTTTACCCCAGACTGTGACTATTGCTCTTGTACATTATTGTATTGGCTCAGGTCACAGCTGAAAAGCTCTTTGGTTTAGTCTACCCAACCATGTAAAATGAAATAAATAACAAAATAAATCACTGCAGACCTGACCCAAGAGCTACATAGGAAAACATTATATAGCTGCCTAGAATCAAGGATACCACTGTGATTACTTATTAGTCCTGATAAGGCTTGCTCTTAGATAAAGTTAAGATTGTTTACTTTATTGGATTCTAAGGGATATTAACTGTGTGCAGACATATTTGGCAACTCAAACCACCCAACCCACCTCTCAGACTTTTACAGCATCACATTCTGTATTGACAGAAATATTTAAATGCTAATAAGGTCTTAACAGGCAACCACCTTTTAAAAGTTAGAACATCTGTCCTCAGTATTAAATGTAAATACCTGGTTCATTGCTTTGTCCCACCCTCTTTATAGATGGAAGTTCCCAGCCCATACAAACTCCACTAGGTACTCTGATCTTACTGGACACACAGCAAGTGATTACCTGAACTATCTCCCAAACAGTGTGGACAACCTATGTAACCATGTGATGAGAAACTACTGAAAATACATTACAGCAGTTCAAAGCAGATTCAGTAATTCTCTCCACTATTACTTTGTGGTCTCTGATATGATATCACACAACTCCTCAGAAGTAAGGATGGAGAGCCATAATAACTCATTTTGATTTTCATTCTATTTTTTTCTCTGAGAAGGCAGCCTCTGGCCATTTGTGACTATTTAACTGTTTGATGTGTTGATTTTGTGTGTATGGTGTTGATTTTATGAATTTCCTAAGGGAAAGCATGATTTGGTAGTCAAATGGGTTATTACTCATTTTCCACTTTTCCCAAGGATTTGTCTGTGTTTTTCTGAGGCTCTTAAATTCCAGTGTGATTCAGGAGCATTGTTGCTGCAAGTGTTTGTTTAATATTAGTAGAACAAGGGAGTAGAACATGGACAGAGAATCAGACAGATTATTAGACCGATATAATGCAGGCCTAAGCATTCAACTTCAGTAGTACTGGAGTCTTCTTGGACTGTGTTAAAATATCTTATTATTATAATTATAAGTGATATTATTGGGTTCAGAATGATGTTGTTTTGAGTGGAGAGGTGATTACTTAGGATGTTAGGTGGAGAGATAATAGTATTGCATAAGTTTGGGATGCTGGTTATAAATAGGTCAAATACTAAATTATGATGGTAAGTGAAGATGTTTAGATTGGAGTACTGACTGTGATAGACTGCCTTGGAAAGTAAACTGTATATCTCTGATTTTTATAGCACAGGAGGACAATGTTAAAATCCTCAATAATAATTAGGTTTCCTAAATGGCCTAATTTTAACACATCATGTATTGTGGATTCTAGGATTTTTGAATAAAACATCAGTTAAGATACCATTCTTCGCTATTTTCATCTTTGCTAATAATTTTTTGACTAGAAGCATGGTCCTACCTCCAGTTTTTTTGGTTTATATGGAAATTATGCAGAATGGCATTTGATGGGGTCTATATCTCATAGTTGAAAACACTAATCATCGAATCACTGTTCAGTGAACACACTTCATCGAACTCTCACTTTGTCGAATGGCCATTTAATCAAAGTTTTTCATAGGAAAAAACAACAGCTGTCCAACCTACTGCCCATTAGAAAATTCCAAAAATTTAAAACCCACCCAAGAGAAGGGCTTCACCCCCACAACCACCAATGTGGGGGTCTGTGCCCTCCACAACCCCCCAACTAATATAACAACTCTGAAATTGCACTACAGTGGGGAAAAAGGCAAATTCCTGATGATAGCCAACCATTGTTTTTCCCTTTGAAAAGCTTTAATTAAATGGCAATTCAACAAATTGAGAGTTTGATGAATAGTGAATCAACAAACAGTGTTTTGGGTGATGTGATACAGACTCCATTTGATAAGCAGATATAATTACCTTTTAACCAGATTCTTCAGAGTCTATGCAGACTCAGTGCAGTTCAGACTTGTGTTCAGAGATCCAGACTTGTAAGCATTTCTATTTATTATTTGTGCCATGAACATTTAAGTTATATACTTTTAGTAGGCCTTTATAATGTGCTGTACGGATTTGGAGGGCTGGTTGCATTTTATGTGAATTAGGTGATTTTGAGTTAGGAGCGACAATGGAGAGCTGTTGACATTTTGTGGTTGTTACTACTTGTGGGGCATGTCAGACACTTAAGGATTAGGGTTGATGCCTGGCTTAGAATTACTGTTGCCTGCACTAATTAACTTCAGAACTCCTTAACTAAAGGAATTTCATCCAATTTTAATGCATTTTGGTATGGCATTAAGAAGTCTGAGGAAAGGTTTTACCTGTAATGAAACTGATAAGTGATTCTGGTGTTCTGCTTTTTTGAAAAATAGGAAGAAGGTTTTCATTCTGAACTTGGATGTGTTGGATTTCTATAGTGCTGGTGATTTTGAGTAAGTGTGACTAGTAGCAATTAAAGCACAACATACGTAACTCATCCACAGGGTAGTAAACAGTAGCATATTTGTAATGCAAGTCTGTATGAAAATTTGTTTCAAAAGGTACTATTGAGGTGTGATTGATTGTCTGAGTACTGGGGCTTTTCAAGTATTGAGGTTATCAAAATTTGAGATTATTGATTTTTACAATATGGTTTATACATTGTTTGCTTGTGCAGGTAAGAAATATATGGTACTGGGACGGCTTGTTAATAACTATGGGTTGCTTAGGCAATTGTGTTAATTTGACTAGATACAGATGGATGAGTGAGTGATGGCATCACAAAAAAAGAACCATTTACACACGGCAAATCAGATCTGGCACCCTAGGCAAAGGACCTCCATGGTGCACCCTTTCCTACTGCCCACTGCCCCTCCACATACACAAACATTCCCTACTACCTACACTACCCCCTCATTATGTTTTTCTTTTATCTTACAGTTTGTCTTACTCTTAAGTTTTTTTTTTCCTAAACGGGACAAGTCTTGTATGGATCTAGTTTCAGGGATGCTGGATATTGCTAGCCAAGATGGGGTGGTGCTTACCTCTGCAGTGCTATGCCTCCCCCACCATGGATGGACATCTCTTTGCCATGACCCCATGTGAAATTCCTTGATAGGGAATATATGGGCATGTTTAAAAAGGAAAGGCATGATGGTTAGCCAGCATGTGTGCATCTAGAAAAAAAATGGGAAATGCCTAATATTAACCAGATATGCAGATGATTTGTCAACTACGCAGAGTGACTGCTTCAGTTAGATATGTCAAGTTGTCTGATTGGTCTACAAAAACTATACCATTAGTGAAGAAGTAATACCCTTATCTTTAATATCAATAAATGTAAAGTAGTAAGACTTAGCTAACGTCGCAAATTATTATTTCAGAATAACTGGCCAGATCATAAAATGTTGTACCATTGTTAAAGGACTAAGGATAATGGTAGAAAGCACTTTAAACTTTGGCTGTTCTGTGTCTTTTTCACTGTTTATTCTTTTTAGCAACTTTTCTCTTTGAATGCACAAACAATATAAATAAATGTTATAGATAACAATTTTCATAACAGGCAGATCCTTTTACAACTTTTACACCTCCCTCTCACATAAACAAAACACTGTTTCAATAATATACATTGTATCCCATCCAACACATTCATACTGCTTAGTCTGCCATGCACAGTATGACCACATAGCTTTAAAGAAAATTTAGTATCGTTCACTATACAGCACACTTCCTGAGAGTTTTAATTTCACTTTCAGGTTTGATCCTATAAACAAGTTTTCTATTAATGGAACAGTTTCCTTAATTCTTTCCCAAAAGGTACAGTATCACTGTTAGAAAGAAATAACCCCTACTCACCTTCCCTTCTGATAATATCTGTCTAGTATTATTTCCTGTGATCTTTTCCCTCCTTTTCTCATTAAACACTACACTCCATCTCCAATGCAGTTTACATTTTTTATTATCCATTGTTTCCCATTTAAATTTTCCTCAGCCACATCAGACATATTTAGCAGTAGGTACCCCCAGCTTTGTCCCCTTCCATATCATTGCAATCATCCTCCTTATTTTACTGCTGCTATTTGAATTTCTAACTTCTCATCCCATTCCCATAAGCTTATCTTGGAAGCCCCTATTTCCCAGCCCTCTCATGCATGCTAGCGCATAGCCGGCCTTAGGCATAGGCCAACTAGGCGGCCGCCTAGGGTGCCGGTCTAGCAGGGGTGCTTTTCCAGTATTTATTTGATGTAGATAGACCAGGATGGGGGCACTAGGTAGTGTGGTGGGGGGCACCATGGAGCCCTTTTGCCTAGGGCACCAGTTGACCTAGGGCCGCCCCCCCTAGCACTAACCCTACGCATTATATTACCAAAACCCCTTGTCCTAATTGTACCAGCAATCAAGGCAAAATAACAAAGAATATACACAACACCAAACAGGCAGAACACCAAATGTATCCCCTTACACAATTCAAATCCATGAATGCTTGCACATACACATTATCTATTATAATATAGATTTGCAAATTTATACAACTACTACCTTTTCAGTCAAATGTTCATTTTTCTGCATTTTCTTTCACTTTTCTACATACCTACACCATATAAAGCTTGAATTCAACCAAATGTAATTGACACAATTGTGCTGTGAATGCTAACCGTATATATATATATATATATATATATATATATATATATATATATATATATACACACACACACACACACACGCACACACACACACACACACACACACACACACACACACACACACACACACACACATTTGCAAAATATTAACAAAATCAGTGTTGTAGCAGGGAAGGGAGATATGTCCTTTCCCCCATGTAATATGATCTTCAGAGCTGGCATATTTAAGTAGCACTATATGTAGGAGCCTCTTTCAAAAGCATTGGTCTAGGATGTATTCAGTTTCTGTCATATTTTCTGTTTAGGTTTTTGTTAGATATTTTTCATGCCGATATTATTACCATTAGATCAGTTTAGTTGTACCCATATATAGATAGTGAGATAGACAGAGATGTGTGTGTGTGTGTGTGTGTGTGTATATACAAAAGTACATGCACATGTTTATACATATGTGTGAAGGGAGGGGAATAGAAAATATCAACATTAGTACATGGCAATTAAACTTCTTGAAGGCCTAAAGCTTAACATTCATATCTATGAACTTATATTAATTATACATTTTATTTGTTTATTTTATTAGTGTTTGTTTACTGGCGTAGAGCATTGATCTCCACAGACCTTTTTCAGACTCAGCCTGGGAGCATTGTCTGCTTAAGTGACTTACTCGGAGTCATTGAGACTGAGGGAATTGTACAGTACTAGGATTGGGATGATTGTTCTTTCCAGAACCCACTCATGACAGATTGCCATGTTTCTACTTAGAATGTTAACATTTTGTTCTACGAACCTGGAATGCAAGTAGCATGTTGGGGTATAAAGTACAAAACTGCCTATTTCCAGATCACCACTGTTAAACTGCAGAACTTATAAGTGCAAATAAACCCCTGCTTGTTTATGCATCATATCACTGCAGCTGTCTTTGTTACTATGTGCAGAATGCCTGGATTAAGAAGTGCCCCAAAGGACATCAAAACCAGGGGTATAGATAATACCTCTTTCGTGGTTATATGCTTCTTTCTCTGAAGATCATGAAAACTGACCCTTCCCATTTCTTTATCTGGGGCATTTATGCTGAAGTAACCAATAAAACACTTAAGGCATGCAAATGCAAACAACACAAAGGATGCCACCAACGAACTCAAAAAACATAAAGCTCTAATAAACTAAATTGAATACTGAGTGCTTTTGTTTTTGAATTTGTTTGCATCCTTTGTGTTGTTTGCATCAGTGGTCAACTTCTGATTTTTAAGACAAAAAAGCTGGAGGCCAAGGTTCAGTAATAGCTGATATATGCACCACTGTACTTCCTTAACCACAGTAAATCCTTAACTAAAGATTAGAGAAGGGGAAGGCTGAACTCAAGGTTCTTCTGATTCGACAGATTCATAACAAACTACTGGATTTTCCTAATATGGAGCCAGTCCTGAGCAGCCATTAGAACATAGGGTGACATGAATCTCAGAATTGTCAAGAGTGCTCTAGCCATTAAATGGATTTTTATTTACAGCTAAACTTTAAAAAATTCCATCATAATTTGAATCCTCAGAGAAGGGAAAATAATAATACTTTCTTAGTGTGCTGCTAAACCCTCATTGTTTGCCATGGAATCAGATATGACTTCCATATACTGGCGGCAATGCCTTGCTACTAAGGAAACATAAACTTTAATCAAATCGGGCTGGTTTACTGTGGGAGATTTTTGTTCTTCTTCTTCTTGACCTGAAGAGCTGGAGGTGAGGGACAAGTTTGTGGTCAGGTGTTACCAGTTTTGGAATATTCTCTTTTATAAAGACATCTGTAATATGCTTAATCAAATCAATAATTCACTTTTAAATACCAGAGTGATGCTGTTCTTAGTGGTGCTGTTTATTTAAAGCCCAAGCATAAGTGTAGATGTGTTATCAGAACAGTCACGAATCAAGCTGTTTCTGTTCAACTGATAATATTCTTAATGCAAGTGCCTGACATCTTAAGAGATTAAGCATTAACTAAACTGGAATTAAAACTATATATCATGAATCATTAGCTCTGCTCCTGTGTTATACCAGTTTAACATCATAGACAGGGTGTTACACTTAATTATCAAATTATCATAAATATGATTTGTACTCAAAAACAATCAACTGTTAATTTACTGCACAATGCACAACGTGTAGTGCTTTTTCTTAACTAAATGTTTGTAATTGTGTTTTCTAGAAAGACTTATATCCCAATGTCATGTATATGTCAAACTGTATTGTACTTTATTTATATATATATATATATATATATATATATATATATATATATTTATATATATATATATATATATATATATATATATATATATATGGAGATTTTTCTCCTCAGGCCACCACTGAAAAGGGTTTTGTACCCAGTCAGACTATCCCAGTTAACAAATGCAATAAATACAAGCATACATAATTTGCTGTGTCTGTTAGTGGATTCTGACAATTTTGTTCAAATACCCTGTAAATCCTGCTGGGTTTGTCAGCAGCAGGTGTCACGGTGTCTAGCTCATATGTCACTTCAAGAAAAATACCATAAAGAAATTAAAGACATGGAATAACTAGATGCTTAGGCCGACCCAGCTGAAAATGTTTTATAAACATTTTCTTTGGATACCATTAAAATGGTTCTTCATGAAATTTACTGCATCACCATAAATCATGCCTAAAGGAGGGAAGCCTAAACAGAAAGAACCTTCATCACCATTGTCCATGTCATGACCTTTAGGAGAGGCTAAATTATTAGAGTACAGCCAGGTCACAGTCTTCTTCCTCTTCACCCTTAATTTCTGATACATTCTATTTAGTCTCCATATGTAAATAGAAATGTTTCACCAAGCTTTTTGAATGGGTAGCCAAGACAAAGGGCTTCTCTCTCTGGCCAGGTCAAACATGCTGTAACAAAAGAACTCTTAATTTGCATTTAAGTCACTATAGCATGTTATGCTTAAATTTGTGTACAACTTGTATTTTAGCCTGCTTTCTGATGACATCTCTTAGCTGACAAAGATGCTTATCCAGGCTTCAAAGAATAAAGTTCTGTTTTAACTTCTCAGCAGGTCTGCAGAACATTTTTTAGCTGGAAGTATTCTTGAACTGTTTATTTGAAAACACTAGCAGATCTACATTCAGATCAACAAGAAAATCCACACCTGAGATGCATTCTAACATGACCCTTCTTGTTCCGCTTCTGACAAAGGAGATGTGGTTCACATCTTGCTCTTGTTTTCTGTTGCTTTCTCAGAAGAAAGTTCACACTGTGACCTAAAACTGGGTGTAGTATTTTGTACTAAATCAAAGTACTCCTGTGATATATAGCTATGAATACAGATATATCTTACTTACCGGAGCTAATGTCCAAGCGTTGAATCTCTTTACGTCTGATGATGGTGAAAAGGCAGATTCCTGCTTCCTACTAATAAAAATTGTTCTAGTTCTTGCATCTGCACAACTGACTGATCACCAAGTATCCTACTAGGATTACTTGAAAGGGTTTCAAAATTGGAGTGGGAGAAATATTTGTGACTTCAAAGAGGAAAAAATACATTGATGCCAGCCCCTGACTCCCCAGTGACTGACAAAAAATATTCTCAGAAGCAGATTTTTTAAATTGTCATTCTAAATTTATAGGGACTTCTTTTTACTAAAGATTTAATTTGCCAAAACCATCACCTTTGCATTAGATTCCCTTGAAATAATATGATCAGTAAGGGAACTTGCATGGGCTTCAGCTCAGGGACTGGATGGATGAACCTTAACTCCAGCATCCAACGGAATGTACCATATAGAACAAAAGGCCCAGAATTAACTACAGCTAAGCCTTCAACAGAACTAATAGGTTCATAGGTTCATAGGTTGGTAATGGGCTATCTGCCCGAAGGCATATATTAGCCCAGCCACATTGTACGGTATTCACCACCCCTTTAGTAGTTCCCTAGACCCTTGTACTAGCAGCTAGTACCCTTGGCCCCTATCTAGTAGTGCTGTTGGTGTGATCCCCGGTGTGAACATTCTGTTACCCATTCACTCATCAAGGTTCCTCTTGAAGAGTGATAGTGAGGGGCTCTGTCTTATGTAGATCGGGACCCTGTTCCATAGTAAGGGAAGTCTCTGCAAAGGGAATCTATCCTTCCAGCATGTTCTATTCATTGTTGTGTTTAGGTTTATATCCCTAGAGCGTGTAGCTTGAGTAGATTTGGTTTTGCTAAGATGGAGCATGTTCAACAATTCTGGGTTGGACATGGCTCTGTACGTTAGACAGAGATCGCCTCTGAGAAAGCGGTATGCAACAGAGAACAGTCTTAGCTTTTTCAATCGTGCTGCATAAGGCAACTATTTGAGGCCAGTAATCCTCTTGGTTAGGTACCTTTGTGGTCTCTCCAGCTGCTGGAGATGTCTAGCCAGGTACATTCCAATTGGTGCATTGTACTCAATAATGGGTCTGATGAGGGAAGAGTAGAGGGGCACCATTACATCCTTAGATCTTGATGCGAACCCTTTCGTGATCAGATGGGTCACATAGAAGGATTTTCTAACCACTTTGGCAACATGGTTATCAAAGGAAAGCTGACTATTTACTTAGGTCCCTAGATCCCTTATTTCTTCTTCAGATTTCAGGGGATTACCTCCTATGTTGTAGTTTGCCGGTACTCTGTTTTTTCCAAAGGGGATTACTACACATTTTTTTTGCATTTAGCTTGAGACCATGGCTTTGACACCATACATCAGTCTCATTTAGGCCCTTCTGGAGGATCTCCATGTCACCCAGCTTGCAGTCATCCGCAAACTTAGTCAGCCACAGCCCTTCCATGCTTGCCTGTACTTCTCTCATATTTTTTTTATTGATTTTCAAGAGTATAATTACAATTTTTAACAAGAAAAAACAACGTAATAGCAAATTTTTACAAAAACTATATACAAAGTGCAAAATAGATACCAAATCTTCAATAACATTACATTTTGTCTAATAGTTTTTTAAGCTTTATCCAGGCAATTTGTTTATGAGTCATGTTTGAGGAGTGTAACATAGCTGTTTGTAATTCCCTACTACAAATAATCTTAGTAACAGATATAAATTTCTTAAATGAGAGGTTATTTTTACATTTCCAATTTCTAGTAATAGTTTTTTTTGCTAGAGCAAGTAGAGTCCAAAGGAGGTTCATTTGATTCAGTGGAACATACCTTGGCATTGTTGCATTAAAAAGTATCATAGAATCAGAGATCTCGCATCTGTCCGACCACAAAGCTTTAATAAAATTTTTAAACTCCATCCAAAATGTGGTTATTGTTCTGCATTCTAAAAACATATGTGCCCAGTCGGCATTTATTAGCTCCTCGCATCTCCAACATCTATTAAAATCTTTCTTGCTTATTCTAGAGGCTTTTTTTGGTGTAATAAAACTTCTATGAATGAATTTCCATGTAAAAATTTTCCAATATGTGGAAGAAGAGGTATGGTAAACAGATCTGAGAATTAAAGTTTTATCATTTATATGTATTTGGGAGTTGTTGAAATTGTTGATATATTTCCATAAATTGTCATCTAATATTATTAGATCTGATCTAAGAATGTTGTAAAATCTTGACAATGAGATACCATTATTATAGCCTATATTAGTGAAGTCAAAGAGGATGGAAAATATTTTGGGGAGGTCTGTTATAGCAGGAAAATGATGTCTTAAATTCTGTTAAAATAAATTCTCTGAAGATTTGAATATTTAACCAGTTATTTTGGTATATATTATACCTGGCTAAAAGGTAGGTAGTATCATGAATATTATTAGTTCCTAAAAACTGATGCCAGAATAATAACCCATTTTCTTTCATAGTTTTTATTTTTATCATGTTAAAGGAATCAAAGCATCCCTTGGTTAAGATTATTGGAAACATTAGAATGGACAAATTGTTCTTCAAAAGGTTCTTATTCATTACTTTTTTAAATTTTGCAAGATATATTTAATTATAGGAATAAGATGTGATTTTTCCTGCTCATTGTTGAAGAAGAATTCTTTAATAACAATAAATAGCTTAATATTTTCAGAACAATATATGTTTTTGAAAAACGTGTCAAAATTACTTAATAGTATTGTTTTGTGTAAATTTTTCCAATTTGAATGGTATTTTGGACTTAACCACAGACTTGTTATATTAAGAATAATGGCATCAGCATAAAGCTCAAAATTTGGAAAAGCAATCCCTCCTTCAATCCAGTTTTTATAGTGCCAATTATATTTAATCCTTGGTTTTTGAGGATACCATAGAAATTTAATTAATATAGTGTTTATGTGTTTAAGTTGTTTTCTAGAAGGAGGAGCCAATAATGTTTGAAGATAAAAAATAATTTTTGCTAATAGAATCATTTTTATCAGAGATAATCTTTCTTCTATAGTAAAGAACATTTTCTTCCATCTATTAATGTATTCTGTGATTTTATTTAATAAAATTTTATAATTTATATTTATAGTGTCCTTCCATTTAGACAGAATATGAACCCCTAGATATTTCAATTTATCATTGGTCCAGTTAAAGTTATTGTAATTAGATACAGTGTTATTCAATTTTTTATTGATGAGAATAGTTTATGTTTTGTTTTGGTTAAATCTAAGGTTTGAGATTTCCTCAAAGAGTTTTAATGATCTGATAATGTGATCAATAGATGAATCAATACTTCCAATAGTTAATAAGATATCATCTGCAAAGAGTAAAATTTTAAAAGAATAGTTCTCATTAACATCAAAACTTTTTATGTTTATATTGTTTCTTATTAAATTAGCAAATGGTTCTATTGCTAATGCAAATAGTAGTGGGGATAAAGGGCAACCTTGTCTAGTGCCTTTTAGAATTTGAAGTGGGCCAGATAAAAAAAGCGCCAATTTTAATATACGCTATAGAACCTTCATATAATTTTTTTAACAAGTTTAAGATTTCTGAGGATAAATTATATTCTTTTAATACCATAAATAAGCATGTCCAGTTAATAGAATCAAATGTTTTATCTAGATCTAGACTGATGAGTGATAATTCTTTTTTTTTATTTGCAAAATCTATTGAAGTTAAAAGTCTAATAGTATTATCCTGAACTTTTCTGTTCAGTATAAAACCTGTTTGATCGTTGTTTATTAAAGTCGGCATCATTTGATTTAATCTGTTTGCTAAAATAGACGTAAATATTTTATAATCTATATTTAATAGGGAAATAGGACGATATGATGAAACAAATTTGGAGTCCTTATCTTGCTTTAGAATGGGAGAAATTAGCAAATATTTCCAAGAAGGACAAAGTTTGTCACTTATTCGAACTTCTTCAAGTGCTTTCATTAATATCTTCAAAGCAGAATCAGGGAAAATTTTATATAATTCACCTATTATGCCATCAAGACCAGGGGCTTTATTATTTTTAAGATTTTGTATTCTTTCTTTAACTTCTATTAATGATATTGATTTAAGTAATCTATTATTTTGTTCTTTAGAAAGTTTATTATTTATATTGTTTTTTAGAAATTCTATTTTTGAACTATTATTAGTAAAGTTTAAGTTTGCTTTATTCATTGTTTCATGATATGAATGAAAAAATCTCTAAAATATCTTTTAGATCTGGAGAAGGTTTTGAATTAGGTTTAGATGTGTCTAATATTTCAATTATGTGTTTACTCTTGTGAACATTTTTAGTTTTGGCTGCTAATCTATGCATATGTTTTGGATTAGATGAATAAGATTGTAATTTTAACCTCTCTAAATTAATTGCTACTTTATGACTAAAAATTTCTAAATATTCGAGATTTAGTTGTTTTAATTCCAGATTCGAGCCCAATTCTTTGGGGTGTAAGTTCTTTTTTAAAGTGTCAATTTTCAATTGTAGATTTAATAATTCTTTGTCCCATTCTTTCCTTTTATGTAAATACCAACTTTTTATTTTCCCTATATATAAGATTTTAAAGAGTCCCAAATAAACACTTTATTTGTGTTATTATTATTATTATTATTATTTTATTATTAAGTTCAATATAATAGTTTACTTCCTTTATAAACCATTCTTTGAATCCTTTTATCTTAATAATATAGGCTGGTAGTCTCTGCCAATGAATAAGATTGTTTGGTTTAATTTTAATTTTAAATAGTATGGCATTGTGGTCTGACAGAGGGCATGATGCAATCACTACATCTTGAGTCTTAGATAATAGGCTGTCAGATATAAACACTTTATCAATAGTCGTCTGTGTACCATATCTATAAGAAAAGTGAGTAAAATTGAGAGACCTCTGCTCTTTGATCATGTATATGTCTTTTAGGTTATATAATGAGACAAAATGTATCAATGTTTTGGCTGATGCAGGTATCTTAATATTGCTGACATTAGTGGTATCTTTAGATGATAGAATACAATTAAAATCACCTGCCAAAATGATATCTCCTTTAGAATTTGCTGTTATTATTTCCAAATATTTGTTTGCAGATTTAGCACCAATACCAGGTAGCCAGTACATATTTGCTAAAGTAAAATATTTCTTATTCAATTCCAATACTACTAGACACAACATACCATTTTATCAGAGAAACTGTTAATTATTTTAGGTATTGGTAATGTATTTTTCCACAAAATCATGGTTCCTCTTCTCTTTGTTTGGAAATGAGATTCAGCTAGAATACTATAACTTTTAAAAGCCATTTTTTCTAGATCTTTCTGAATAATGTGCGTTTCTTGCAAAAATATAATGTCAGCTTTATTAGATGCTAGGTATTTGAGTAACTTTCCTCTTTTAGTAGGGTTATTAAGACCATTTGCATTTAGAGACAGACATTTAAACCCAGACATTGATTACTTTAAGCTTTTGATGGATAAATACTATTCTGGACTTAATTAACAAGTAATGTTCAGAGAAGATGAAAATATAACTATATACAAAACTAACCATGGAACATCTAGTTCCTGGATTGATGAAGAAGTCATCAATACCACCCTCTATCATCCTTAGTGCTCAAGACTATCGTTCTCTAATGCTACTTCCTAATATTTTATTGAATCAACAAACTACAACCTATTAATTCTCCAGGATGAATAGGTATTACTATGTAGGAGATATTGTGGAAAAACATCAATTACCATGAATAATGTAATTTTCAAAATTTTTAAGAACAGTGTCTTTAATCTTGTTTCATGACATAGTATATCATATTCATTTATGTCTATTCTATACTAATACAGATCTTAATCTAGTATACTACATTAGATCAAAACCTACTTATCTAGGAATTCAGTAAAGAAGTTTATGTATAAAAATAAGAACCTTTATCATGTAACAAAACATTCCTGTATGAACTTGTCTGTGAAATCACAACAGTGTTAATATTTACTATAGAATCAGCATATTAATATATAGCCTATAGGCTTATTTTCCTTTTATATAAGATATAAAATCACCAGTTTTTCCTTCCCCTAAAAAAAAAAAAAAAAAAAAAAAAAAAAACATATCTGATTAACCTTAAATAATTTCTTAAGGTATTAAAGATATTTAAAATAAAGATGTACTAATGAGAATTTTTTACATGAGAAGATAATATTTTAGTTGCACAAATATCTATGCAGGTATATAGATCTGTGTAATCATCAAAAACATTAGCCTTTCTTTCCAAAGATGTGAGTCTAAAGAAACTATGTAGTGTAGCTTGATTTTGATAAAAATATCATATAATGAAGTCACAGCTTTTAACCTACAAGGACACTTCAGTTTTAGATGTTATAGTAATAATGTGTTCCCTTAAGTTGTCCTTTTTAACAAAATACATTAGCACATTTTACCAATATTTTTTCAGTTAGAGTGGCAGTGGTTAACATGCAATATATCTTTTGCTAGAAAATGTAGTCTACAGACAGTAAAACATTCAATATTTTATGAATATTAGTGAAAATGTCAGATTGTAGTATGCACTTATGTAGCTGGAGGTGGATTAAGTAGATCACAATTTCACCATTCACTATAAATCCAACATAATGCAAACTTTTAATTAGAAAAGCAGTTAAAAAGTAAAGGCTACCTTTGGAAATAACAACTGTCCTCATGTCCTGATGAAAGTAGTAACTATAAGTCAAGAGTAACCATCCCCACTTTGCACTGCCCCCCCTAACAGTCTTCTACTACTATCACTGACTAGTGAGGCAAAAACATCACTTCAGTAACAACTAAGATCATTCTCTAAGCAGAACTGTCTCCTTTTCTTTGGAACCGAAAATTTTCCTGCCCCAATATATTATTTCACCCTTTTATAACAGAATTATTATTTATTGTAATGGTCTGTCTGCAGCTTTGGCTTCCCCAATCCAGCAGTACTGCCATCAACCAACAACTCATATAATCAATAAGATTGGGGATGAAGATATCAAGATGAAAGCACAGAAAATACATAGCTGCCCCAAAATCTACTTTAAAAATAATAAGAACACATTAACCCCCAATAGATAATGTATTTTAGTGACTTTATAACCATTGCATATGCCGCTTTCTGCTCTGCTAACCAAAAAGGATCAGATGACCTAGTCTATGTTTTCACTGTATCTGTTAGCTACAGCTGCCAACTAATGATCAAGTGTAAACTACTTTGTAAAACATGTCATCAGAAAACTTATTTTGAAGGGAACAACATAGGCATCAACACTGGTTTAGTAAAAAGGACCTTTATATATGTCTATGTTTTTTATATATGTTTCTTTGTCACTCTTGGTATGTGATAAAGCATTCAGTTGTTCCATTTTCTTTTTCTTTTTTTTTTCATGTGAAGATTTCTGGTAACGTGAATACATAACCAAAGTTCATATGACAAAAGAGACTTCGAGAGAGTACATGCATAAGTCTCTTGTATTACAAAGAAGATCTGACCAAGAAGTCTCGAGGCAACAGCCTTCTTTTTCCTTTTTTTTCCCTTCCTTCTCCTTTAACATTTGAATGTTGGCGGTTAAAAGCTCGCACTAGGGAATCTGCAGCAAGCTATGATATCTGTTCATGAGATACTCGTGATGTGCATTTTGTGAAAGAAAAGAAAAACAGAATATGTTACTCAAAAAGCATGTATATGAAGTACAAAAAAAAAAAAAAAAAAAACTTTGCCCCATTTTATATAAATATAAAATTCTCTGTAACTATCAATTTTACTGGCCAATGTATCTGATATCAAGCATACAAACCCTCCTGTCCCTGCAACACACACTCCACCAGCTTTCATCAGAAAATACATCTCCTTTTCCCTCTCCGTCAGCGGATGGACCCACAAACCACATTTAGTAAAGACACAAACCTCTCAAGTGTATGAGAATGCATTTTTACATGTCATGACGGATTCTTAAAAAGAAAACAATCTTCTCTTATTATGATAAACGATTTAGTACAAGTCACATTAAGTTATATCCGTTAGCTCTAAAAGGACCCAAACATAACATGACATTTAACATGAGAGAAAGCCCGCTGATGCAAAAAGGGGCTACACTTTCATTTAATTGCACTGAGATGGGGAGCCTTCATTTCACTTATCGGAGTGATCTATATCATCATAATCTAATACACATACAGTATCCGGTATTAAGGGGGTTCATGTTTTAACCAATATTTCTATGGTATTGCTACATTGCCCCTATGTAGTTGTCAACTAATAATACACTCTGTCAAGGGAAGATTTAGAATTTTAACATCTATGTTTAACATTCTAGCGTATTTGTATTAAAGGCTTTTAAACAGCAAATAAATTTAAAAATAAATAAATAAATAAATAAATAAATAAGCATACTTAATAAATATTAAATGATTTTTACCTTAACATGTATGTTTTTCCCCGATGTAGGTGATTTGTAGCACGAAAAGTTTGGGATTTGAAGGGATTGTGGAGGAGCTTCATTTGTATTATTTACCCTTAAGCTTCTTGCTTGTTTTATCAATCGATAACATTTTTCCATTTGTTGCCTGCCTTTTTAAACTAGGTAATGAGATGTCCATATCTTCAGTGTTTTCCAGAATCTTATTCTTTTTCACATATTCAGAGGCGTCATCAAGATTATTAAATATTTTTATTCCTTCAGATAGATGTATTTTAATTCTGGCAGGAAAAATGATTTGTGCTTTAATTTCAGCTTTCTTCAGATTTTTAATGAGAGGAATGCAGGCTTTTCTTTTAATTATTATAGTAGAGGTATAGTCATTGTCAAATCTTATGTTTCGACCATTAATTTGTATAGGATTACCTGCCCACGCTGTTCTCAGGATTAAGTCCTTGTCTTGAGATGATAAAAATTTTACAATAATGGATCTAGAAGCATTTGGATTTTTTGACACAGACATATTTGACAATGACCTGTGAGCTCTCTCTATCCCAAAAGAGAGAGATTCAGGTAGGTTTAGTGTCTTAGGCAACCAGTCATTCAAGAACTGTATTGTGTTATTTCCTTCCATTTTTTCAGGTATGCCGTATATTCTAATATTATTTCTTCATGACATTGATTCTAGGTCCTCCACTTTATCTGAAAGTGCGGTGTTTTGCTTTAGTAAGAAGTCAATCTGGCTATCATTTTCATGCTGTCCTCCATCTATTTCATTAAGAGATTCTTCAATTTCTGTTATCTGGTCTGTGTGTCTTGTAATTATCTCCTTGAATTCTTCAATCTGCTTTCTATTTTCTTTCTTCATGTTTTCCATGATTTTTTCTAAATTGTCCATTTTCATGGAAAGATCTTGAATACTGGATATTATTGTTTGTAATTCTTTCTTCATGGAAGTTTCCTGGAGAGAGGCTTTTGAATGACTCATGGCTGAGAGAGTCTGTTATATTCAGCTGCTGTACTTCTGACAGGATGTAATTTACTTTCTATTCACCAAAATTGAAATATTTGTAGAAAAAAATAATCCACTGTATATAAATACATAGGCGAAAGAAAACTTAGATGTTTTTAAAATAATATTAAGAAAATTTCCTGTCAGAGAAATTTCTGTTAAGCAGAGCATCAAAAAAGTGCTGTTATCTCTCTGACATCTTGGCCACCAGCCTTGCCTGTACTTCTGAGAAGTATATGCCAAACAGGAGGGGCCCCAGGACAGAGCCCTGAGGCACACCACTCTTTACTGGTCTGGATTCGGACATAGATCCTGCTACTCTTACTTTATGGGATCTGTCTGAGAGCCAGTTTGCGATCCATCTTGTGACATAAGGGTTTATGCTCAGGCTGGTGAGCTTATCAATAATACCTGAATGTGGAATGGTGTCAAATGCTTTAGCAAGGTCAAGGTAAGCCGTGTGTACCTCCTTTCCCTTATCTATAGCCTGAGTAACTGTCTCAAAGAAATCCACCAGGTTCAGGAGGCATGATCTGCCCTTGACGAAGCCGAACTTTGTGGGGTCCAGCAACTGGAGGTTCCCAGTCTCTCCATTTATGAGTTCCATAATGATTCGCTCCATAGCCTTACAGATCAGACTGGTCAGGCTTATTGGTCGGTAGTTCCCAGTGTCAGTTGTGGCCCCACCCTTGTGTAGTGGGACCACCATTGCCGTGCGCCATTCTATGGGCACATATCCTGTGGAGAGGCTGAGACTGAACAGGGTATTAAGATGCGGGGTTAATTCCTTTTGGAGCTAGCATATGACACAGCCTGGGACACCATCTGGTCCCATGGAGGCAGTGTTTTTAGCTTTAGATAGAGCCTTGTTAACCAACGTATCAGTAATAATTGGACTTACACAATCCCCTAGAATGGTAATAGGCCCTGTAGGTAGTGGGGGGGGGGGATTTGCACTGAACCTGTCAGCCAAGATGTTGGCAATGTCAGAAGGGTCAATGTATTTTGTTCTACTTTGTACTAGCTCAGAACAGACCTGAGCGTTGCCATTTAGGTTTTTGATGTAGCCATAGAAGGCCTTATGGTTATCCTTGGCATCCTTGGCAACTTTCTTTTCAAAATTAGCTTTAGTTGACTTGATGAGGGCCCTCAATTTCTTACTAATGCTGATCAGGGATGATTTTTCTACTTGAGATTTGGCCTTTTTTTGTATAAGTCTCCTCCTTTTATTGTAAAGTTTGCTTATGGCCGGGGTCCACCAGACTGTTTTTTTCTTGCTTAAGGAAGGAGTCTTGGTTTTATTTGGGATAGCACGGTCCATGCAATCCTGAAGATGCATATAAGAGTGCCTTGGTGTAGGATTCCGCATCCTGGATATCATTATCCTTCTGCAAGGGAATAGTGAAGCTTTCCACTTTGGATGCAAGTAGTTTGAAGTTTGATTTGAAAAGGTTTTTGACTATGGTTTCTTTGATTGGGGGAGGTGGAGGAGTAAGGATGTCCAGGGTTATCAGTTTGTGGTCGGATCTGATCAAGGAGGGGGTGATAACGGGTGTAGTACAATGGGCGCCCATATTTGTGATGATTAAATCCAATATGTTGTCCCCTCTAGTGGGGGAACATACTAGTTGTTCAAAGGCATTTGAATTTATAAATTCTATGAATCACTGAGCATAGGAGTTGGAACATTGGTAGTTCACCCAGTCTATACCAGGGTAGTTGAAATCACCCAAGATTATGGTGTTGGGTAGGACCTTTATATTTTCCAATGTCTCAAGGAATGCAGACTGAGCATCTTGGGACATGGTGGGCGATCTATAACCGGCTACGACTTGAAATGTGGTTTTGCCTGCTGATAGTTGCACATGGGTGATCTCTGGGGCATCATGCTGCGCTACTAACCTGGAGATATGGGTATCCTTGATGAATATGGATACACCTCCACCCTTTGTACTGCAATCCAGTAACTGAGGCTGGAAGGTATGATATGAATTGTAACCTGGCAGTGCTAGGGTGCTCTCTTGAGCCTTGAACCAGGTTTCCGTCACTGCACAAACATCGATTTTCTCCATGCTGAGGAGAGCCTTGAGTGTGTGCATTTTGAGGTTGAGACTTCTGGCGTTGAGTAGCATTACCCTTAGTTTTTGGTTACCTGTGCTGATTCCGGTGGTTGGATAATCCTTTGAGCCTTGCCTAAAAAAGGCACTATGGGGACGGCAAGAGCCTTGGCCAGTATTCGAAAACCTAGGGGTGACAGGTGCAACCCATCTCTGGCAAAACAGCGAGGCTTGTCTATCATGTCATCCCAGGCAGACAGACACTGGATCCCCTTAGAATGACACCAAAAGCTTAGCCAATTGTTGAAATTGATCATTTTGTCTTTGCATTGTGGTATCATTCTAGGTGAAGGTAGTATGCTACTCAAGGTCAGGGTCATACCAGCTTGGGCTACATGATCAGAGAGCTCCTCAATGTCTCTTTTCATGTAGTCCAGGGAGGTACATCTTAGATCATTCACACCAACATGTACAATGACAGCGTCATACTTGTACTTGTTCTGGAGTGACCCAAGTGCCTGTGTTATGTGGCAGATCCGAGCACCCGACAGGCAGCTGACAGTAACCTTCTCCTTGTTCAGCCTGGTGAGTGGAACATCCGTGTGCCTTACTATAGAGTCTCCTATTACTAGTGTGTTAGGTATGGTGTTTTGCCTTAAGGGCTGTTGTGAGGCACACTGCTGAGGTGAATTATGTGTTTTCTGGCTTGTGTTTGGGGGTGCAGGTTGCTTGCTTGTCTGCTTTGGAGGGCACTGTTTCTTTTTCAGATTGGTACCTAGTGCCTCTGAATATGTTTTTGCGTATTTATGAGTATGTTTTGCCGGTGCCTGTTTTGTAGACTCATGTGTGACAGGTGGTGTGATGCATGTCCCTTATCCTCTTGACTGTCTGTTACAGTCCATAGTCTCCATAGTCCCAGGTTATTTTTTAGGTTGTGTGTGTTGCAGTTTAATTAAATGAATCAGTGAGGCACAATGTCCTGGAATTGGTTTGTTTTATTCTGAATCTCTTCAAAGCATCATTAATAGGTCATAACTGTTTGTGCAAGTTTTGATAGCATGATATTAAACCAAATCTTAAGGCTGGGAATTTTGCATTTTATATGAAGGAATACACCACATTAATTTCCTTAGGGTGCAGTGTAAATGAAATTACTGGTACCACAAGCAGGGAAGCAGTCCTTAATTTCCATGGACGCAGGACTCCCTTGAATGTTGTGACAGACATGCATATGATGGGACACTGATAGCTTATGTGAATGGTAGTGTTTTAGTACTTATCACACTGATACTGCTTTAGTGAAACCCTTAGATACATTCACAGCACAAAGCTGAAAATATTACTCAGGTCATCATTACTTCATTTAATCACTAATAAAGGGTAAGTTCATTTTCTTGTTATTTGCCCATGGCAACTAACCTAAAATCACGAGCTGGTTTTATGATAGGAAAATGACTGTTCCAAATACCTGTCTTTTTCACTTCCAATATCAGCTCATTAGTATTACCGATTTCTCTGTAGTTTATGTTCTGTATAACATATTATCATTGCAAAAACATTGATTTTAATTCCATTAAATGATACACATTTTAAGAGCATCCATAACTAGCAATGTAGAGGATGGCCTAAATGTTCAGAGTGGATGTCAAATGATATACTTTATACCATGGATTTTACAGTCTGCAGCTGTTGGGCTAAGTTATAAACATGTCTTCTGTATTAAAATTTTAATCTGAAGAACTGAGACCGATCTGCACTTTAAGCATCAGTCCCCTATTTAAAATAACTCAGATTAAAACTCTGAAAAATGAATCTATGAAATGTGACAACGTGTGCAGTTGCAATACTGCAAAATAACAAATGGAAAACTTCACAGTATAGTCCATGCATTCATTTGCAAACAGTAATCTTGAGAATGCTCAGAAATATGTATGGTTCACTGAACTTTTTTCATTGTTCTAAACGAGACCCATGTAAAAGGTTAATAATGGAAATGTCAAAAATGATCTTTTTGTGCTGAATCATAACCAGATTCATACCACAAAAGGGTAGGACTGTATCCATCCCTTAAATTAGCTATAGCCTAGTATTAAATAAATTACAATGGACAGCATTACTCAGAATAATCAGGACTGTGAAGATTACATATACCCACCCTTGTGGCCAATATCGTTTGTGGATTCAGAGCCCAGTCTTGTACCAAGAAAAGGAAAAATTACATAATACCACAAAACATAAATAACAGAAATGATATATTTGGCTTAAGCTTTGCATCAGCATATTTGTACCTCACTGTGAACTGTAGAAGGATGCAAGATTGGACTGGGCTTCAGAACAGACATTTTCATATCTCTACAATGGTGATTTCATGCATATGCCAGAATTTGATGCCAGTGATATACTGGAAAACACAGTTAAAGTCTAATGTCAATAATTACTAATTCCAAAGCTTCTAGACAAAAAAATGGAGTTAAAAATTCTAATCAAAAACAAAAGGAAAAAAATCATTCCTTCCTTGTTTATTTATTTAAAGAGTAAGTAAGTATGCTGTTCTGAAGACCATTTTGTGCATTTATTCTTCAGTAACAGAAAAAAAACATACTAGTCAGCAGGGCATACAAAAGCAGTGTAATAAAGCAAAAGCATGGAATGCCCCTAAAGTATTATAAAGTATCCATAAACAGGAACGTTAACAATTACCTTTATAATAACTAGTCAGTTAAATGAAGGAGAAATAAGATTATAATTCAATGAAGACTCAATATAGAAAAAATCAGATGACCAAGCAGCCTATAAATCCAATCAAAGAGTGTGAGATGTCAAAAACATTAAAAGAGTTTTACATATAACACAGCTGAAGGTAATTGTAATACATTATAAGGTACCTATGTATCCAGGTAAGCAATCATAGGTGCACAGGGATATCAGATTTTAAGTTTTGATCTCAGTTCAGAAATGCTCTGACAATGCTTGACTTGAAGAGGTAACCAATTCTAATTTTA
Organism: Protopterus annectens; assembly: GCF_019279795.1. Taxonomy (NCBI): domain Eukaryota; kingdom Metazoa; phylum Chordata; order Ceratodontiformes; family Protopteridae; genus Protopterus; species Protopterus annectens. Next base: position 177,557,861 of record NC_056742.1, on the reverse strand, counting down.
CTGAATGCTTTTACCCCTACCCACAAACTCATATGTATGTCTTTGTATGGTTACTATCCCATGCACTTGGTATTTAAGAGGTTAATGATAAAAGACACAATCTGTGTGTGTGTGGGGGGGGTACTGTGATTTTCTGATCTTATATAGTAAAGTAGCGAGGAATGTGGTAGCTTCAGAAGTGACTGGCTACCATCCTGCTGAGTATAAATATTTAACATTTCCTGTTATTTAAAGCTGCAGCAACAAAGACAAAATATTAATGAGCTGATGGCAATAATAATTATATTGTTGTTGTTATTATTATTATTATTATTATTATTATTATTATTATTACTATTATTAGTATTATTATTATTAACAATAATAATAATAATAATAATAACATCTGTCTGTTAACTAGATAGGCACATAGGACTCATACAGTCCCTTTTTAGGGGCACCCATAAACAAACAATGATCTAGTTAAATGACTTGATCAAAGTCTCACAATGGGCAAATGAGAGTTGAGGGAATCAAACCCTGTACAAGAGGAACTAAAGATTGCTACTTTAACTGCCAACCAATGAATACACTGAAAAAATTAATCAGCTTGCAATATAAATTATCTTACATGAGAATAATTGCAAATTTGCATGTACATTATACCGACTGTATAGCAAAACCCTCAAGAGTACACTGTGGTACTAAAATTAAAGTAGTTGGTTACAAACCATGCCATGGGTGTTGCGCCATATGTTTGTACTGATAATTTTATTTTAAAAGGGCCAACTAAATATTCATACATGCAGCCATACATGCATTAAAATCAGTACAGAATAAAACTAGAGTAAAAAAAACACCCTTGGATAGTATACTAACAGCAACATATTAACCCACTGAAGAGCCCACTTCTTCAAAGCTCAAGTTCTGTCATTTTAGTTACCTTATATTTGGTGACAAAGTAAAACAGCTGCTCCAAAGACACTTTTCAACCATGACATAGGCCAGAGAGAGACAGAAATACAGTAACATATGTATAAGTTAGTTTACATCATGTTCCAGGGAGAGTACAGTATGTTGTGTCTTTCGGCTTTTCCCGGTTAGGGGTCACTACAGTGAAACTCCGGTCTGCTAATGATTTACAGTAGATTTTCACATGCCGAGTTGCCAGCTCTGATGCACAACCTTCAATGAAGATACGCCCATTCACACATCTCCACATAGAAGACGCTTTAGCTGAGAATCGAACAGGACAACATCTTACTGTGAGGCGACAACGCTACCGCAGCACCACTACCGCAGTAAGGAGAGTACAGTATGCATATACTGTATGTATATATATATATATATATATATATATATATATATATATATATATATATATAGAAGATAGCATCAAGTTCAAAGCAGCAAGTATTGTATTTCATGCCAGATTAAGATTTGCAGCAGTATACTATAATAAGACTACAGTAATGGTCACAGGGAGGAGTGTTAGATTTGGCTGTGTTCACCAGGAGATCATCAGATCGAGAACCAGGAAATGGATAACTTGCGTCCTTTTTGAGGACAATTTGCATATTAAATGAGTTGAAACCCAAACATGGATCCAGAACAGTGTAAGTATGAGATATGAAGTAAAGACAGAGATCATTTATGCAGAACTAAAAAAGAGGGTGCGGACTGTGACAGCCGTGCCCTGGCCCAGCAATCAAGGAGCCTCAATCCTCACCACTAACACCAGGGAGGTCATCTACTAGAAGAGGAAAGGATAACTAATACACACAGTAAAGTACAATTTCCCTTAAGTGCACACAGTGATCACAGTCAGTCTGGGGCTGGATGCTCCCTTGCTCTCCAGGTCCCCAATAAGACTCCCTACTGGCACAGCTATAGGGTCCAGATCTCAGCCTAGCTGGCAAGCTAACCTCCAGTAACCTCCCTGTCCAACCAGTGCTTCATGTCCCTGCCCAGGTAGCTGACACTCACCCACACTTTGAGATAAGTATTTATACAACTTCACAGACACTCCTGGGAAAGGCTGACACAGATTATCTAGCTGTGCCCCTTTACCCAGACTATACAGTAGTAATTCCTGACACCACCAGCTAAATAATTATCAGCTACCCAAAGGCCCTTAAAAGGGTGTCCAATTATTACTGTGCAATATTATTATCAAATTGGTAATGTGACTATTGAGTCTAAGGCTTATTAGAGTGGCCTATTACGATAACCTCTATAAATATGCAATGTACTCTAGAGTCTACTTCTCTACACAAACCAGCCACAGGTAAAGGTTTTTAAAATATTTAATAATAAATAATTAAAATACAAGACAATACTACTACACCACAGAGATATCTAAGAGTTCAGAGATCACACAGAAACTTAAAATAATACAGTAGGACAGGTTTGATGTCAAAGAAAATCACAATCTACCTTTCTAATCTTTAGCTAATCTTAAGAGAAAAAATAGTGCTATAATCCTACTTACATACATAAAGAGCATAAGCAGTACTGGGGTTGATGGTCCAAGACAAATGCTTCAGTCTCTCACTGAACAATAGTTTTTAAAACACCAACAAACAGCTCTGCTAAGGCCCTCCCAGATTACATCATTTTGACACTTAGGTTTTCCCAGTATTCGCATTACATCATTTTGACACTTAGTCTGGAGTTCCTAGGCCACAAACAGCATTATTTAGCAAGCTAACACCTGCTCAGGAAACTACAACAATAAAAGACTAATCACCATACACAGAGCGCTGACCCCTGATGGCACCAGTTCCAAGATAAATCCTCAGTAACAAGTAAGACGCTAAGAATGTTCAAACAATCCAGGTCAGATCAAATCCGATATAAAAAGCTTTAATTGATCAACATAAGTAAGCGCTTTCACCCGAAGGCTTCATCAGACTTTTTACAAAATGCAAATAATTCATTGGAACTTATCCCTCCATTCGAGTTCATTGGTTAAAAGACTGATTGTCTGAATATATGCTCTTAAAGCACTATGACAGGTGAATCGTAAACAGCAAAAATCTCATTATAATCAAATGCATAAAAATCAAATGCAATACATTAAAAATACAACCATTAAAAACATGTGTATATAAATGAATATATATATGTAAAAATATATATATTAAATACATTAAAATGTGACATTCAAAATCACTTAATCTTAAAAATAAGGGCTATTTAACTTGAATAGCCCTTATTTTTAAGATTAAGTGATTTTGAATGTCACATTTTCAATGTTTATTTTTTATTCTGTCATATTAGTATCTCTCTTTTTGCTATCTGGTCATTTGTAATAATAATGTAGCATTGACAAGTTTTTTAATGCAAATTTTTAATGTATTTATATATATATTTTTACATATATATATTCATTTATATACACATGTTTTTAATGGTTGTATTTTTAATGTATTGCATTTGATTTTTATGCATTTGATTATAATGAGATTTTTGCTGTTTACGATTCACCTGTCATAGTGCTTTAAGAGCATATATTCAGACAATCAGTCTTTTAACCAATGAACTCGAATGGAGGGATATTTAAGTTCCAATGAATTATTTGCATTTTGTAAAAAGTCTGATGAAGCCTTCGGGTGAAAGCGCTTACTTATGTTGATCAATTAAAGCTTTTTATATCGGATTTGATCTGACCTGGATTGTTTGAACATTCTTAGCGTCTTACTTGTTACTGAGGATTTATCTTGGAACTGGTGCCATCAGGGGTCAGCGCTCTGTGTATGGTGATTAATTTTATTTATTTCGTTTGTGCGCTGATTCCGAGCTCTGTCGGCTTGTTGTGCACCTTTGTGTTGCTAACAATAAAAGACATTTCACATGTACACTCTAACAATTGTTCCTTAAGTTAAGACAATAGAAAGAATGTGTTCAGCTGGATGCTTCAGCACCACTTTTTTTCGATAATTGTAACTTCAAAGAACATTTGAAATGCTTGGCTTGATTTTCCTTAATCAAATGTCATTTCCTGTTCAAGAGTATAAAAGGAAGTAATCATATGAAAAAAGTATTTTCTGAAGAAGGTCACAGAATAAAAGTGATTGAAAGCGCTAAAACCAAGTTGTGTTGCTGAGTGTTGCTGTGGGGATCACTGGTACTCGTTTGTCTTTGTTCTCTGGTTCCAAGTGTACCATTCGTGGTGCTGTGCTGTATAGTTTTCATCAATAGAAAGAATGTGTTCAGCTGGATGCTTCAGCACCACTTTTTTCGATAATTGTAACTTCAAAGAACATTTGAAATGCTTGGCTTGATTTTCCTTACAGCAGATGGCAATGTTGCAACAATCTTGAAATTCACATTTTACAGTGTTTTCTTTCATTTAAAAACACAAGCCTGTATTTTACATTTATTTATACAAATGATATAATTATGTATCAAATTCTATTTGACTAGGCTGCCAGCCTTTGCCCATCTTTCCCCAATCTTCACACAGACCATGAATACATCTAAGGATTACCATAAGGTTTTTGTGCCAGAAGAGGACAGAATTTAATCCTGGCTGCTGTTTATCACCCACATGCAGTCTGCATTCCTGCACATTTTTTTCTGGATATGTCTGTGAACCATTTTTACTAAAAAAAATTAGGCAAAAAGAGTAAAGGAAAACAGGACAGTTTTAACGCTGCCTTTGTGGCTTCAATCATGATTTGGTTTGGAAGCTAATTTAAGCCATTTCAAAATGTAGAAAGAACAGACATATATAGTCATATCAAACATTCTAAATAAAAGTAAGAAAGTCAATGCATTTCTTCACATGACATGCACTGTAGTCAAAAACTCCTAAGTAGCTAACCAGAAAATATCACAGCTGAGCCCATTTTTAACATCAGGTGGTTCTGTATCATACCTTTCAACTGTCCAGAATTTCGCAGAATGTCCAGATTTTCGCCTCATATTTTTGGTCTGTTCCTCAAAATCTGTGGTTTTCTGTCAAATCACTGGAATAATCTGAGGACTTGAAGTTACTAAATAATGACATACATTTGAGTTTCAGACTTCAAATGTTTCAGAAAATGTATGTTAACACAAGCCCTGTAACTCTAACAAATTTCTAAGTTTATAAGAGCAATAATTAAAATCTGTCCCTATTTTTGAGCCTTTCTCCCCCCATTTTGTCAGGCTTTGTCCAGATTTTTTCCACCAGGAGGTTAAGAGGTATGTTCCTTGTCAAGATGAAAATGTACAGTTTCAATGTATGTAACTGAAATCACATTATTAAAGCAAGAAAAAACATTTAGGAATAAAGAAAGAAGGATGTGTATTTTTTATGATTTGCTCTTAGTGTACAATTATAACTCAGGACACTCAATGGGGATTATAGTGCCATATGCAGTGGTTCTATCTGTTACAAGTAAAACTTGTGCTCTGTTGCTGTATATAAATGTTTACTAAATATCAATATAATTCATGAATTGGCTGTTATATCATGCCTTGCAATCTTTGTAAACAGCAAAACGTATGGTGTATCACCCATGCACATTTGCACTGGGGTCATGCCTAAAAAGGACCAGCCCATTCACCCACTTACCAACCAAACAAACAAATAAATAAAAATCCTCTTGAATTTAGTAAGACAACATCTTACCTGCGGTGAGGTTTTACAAGTTATCATGCATTCTGCACACAGCAGTGCAGGAAACAGGCAAAACCTTGTTATGCATTTTCCAAAGTTCGATCCATTCAGCTATACTATTTAAAAAAGTTATTTGCTCATCTTACTAGGCTGAAAAAGTGGGAGGAGACCCAAATCATCTTTGCATAAATGTTTCAACATGCTAACTTGCCTACTCAAGCATGAACCACATTTTCAGGATTAAATAACAACCACTCTTAATATGTTGATCATTGCAAAGTAACTAGTATGTAACTTCATGTTGCTAACAATTTACCAATACATGCTAACCCAAGCACACTAAGTTCCTTATTTTTAACCCAACAATAAAATAAAGTGAACAGATATGATTATGCTGTCACTCAAAACTAAGTTAGGATTCAAAAAAGATGTAGCATGAATCCCTTGCTAATGTCAAAGAAATGTACAAGGTGTTAGAGTACAGAAAGTATAATTGTATAGGACGTTACCATAAATATAGATGTTCAAGTGCTTTCATTTTTGCAGTATTGACTGTCAGGATTCCTCCTTGCAAAAGCTTGACATCTTGCCCAAACATCAGGGATTCCAACGTCCCTCTCCAGGTCCAGCAGACTCCATCGCCTACAAAAATTAAGGTGTCAGTAATATAATATAATATAATATAATATAATATAATATAATATAATATAATATAATATAATATAATATATAATGGGACCTCTGCTGGCACCATCTTCAGGTCTTTCTTACCCTAGGAAGTTCAGGAATTGTTCCTAGCAGCCACTAAACATCCCACCCATTGATGATCCAACCCAGGTAGAAAATAATAACTAGAAGGAATCCACCCAAGCCTGCACATGCACACAGCTGTGGGGAATATTTTATCCTGAGGGAGAGGGGTAAAGACAGACAGGTGGAGGAAAGTATAATTGGGGTACCCATCCAACTCAAAGGATTAAGATGAGAATGTACATTTTCAGTGTATGTAACTGATATCACATTATTAAAGCAAGACAAACATTTAGGAAGAAAGAAGAACATGTATTTTTATGGTTTGCTCTTATCAGTGGAGGGAGGGAACTGCAACAGTGAACATATAAGAAATATTAGAATATTTAACACATATGTTACGTTCCCACACAACTGTATTGTGTTCTTTTTAATTCACTGTTGCAATACAGTCTCCTGGGATGACTGTCAGAGATTAGGGAAAAGAGGATGGTTGGCCTGAAGTGGGGGCAGGGAACACTAGGCCCTGAAAAATAGTCATCACAAAATCTGCCCTTGTTCTGGAAATGTCTACATTGTAGTAGTTGGCAAAAGACAGATGACCATCTAGCTACTTCCAGAATGGCTTGTGTCATTACTCCTCAAAGTAAGACTATGATGGTTGTCAGATTCCTGCTAGAATGACCTCTCACTTTGCTATTTTGCTATTTTCTATTTGGAAAGTTTGCTTACTGACAATCTTTCCTTCTCTTCCTTTTTCAAAGGCTATAAAATGTGATCAAGCTTTCTCAGGAGTTTTGTACTTGTACTACCCAAGTAAAATCAAAATAGTCTATGTAGATCTAGGGAATCCAATAGTCTATCCTTGTTCTGTGGGGTGGGAGAAAATTCTAGTAAATGAATGACTTGATTCAATGACAGTTGTGTAACCATATTTGGCATGAAGGATGGGTGGGTTGTTTAGTGGAACATTGGGAAGTTCTTCCTGCATGAGAGCTTGCAACTCTGAACTTTATCTATCTGAGGCCTAGGCAACCAACAGGGCAATCCTCCTAGGTAAAAACTTCATATGGGGGAGAAAGCAACTGCCCCAAAGGGGGGGAGTAAGCTTTTTTAACATAAAATTAAGGTTCAAAGCAGAGTAATTTCTTTTAGTGGAGGTCTCAAATGTAGAAGCGTTTTCAGGAAATAGCTCATTTGCAACCAAGAAGGGAGGCTCCATTGACAGGCAGAGATAGCTGAACAATGCACCTTTAAATAGGCATAAAATAGCTTAATTTTGAATAGGTTTGAGGGGTGCATGAGAGCTAGAGGCAAGTGTGTTGATACTGAGTTCTATGCTCTGTCCTGGCCCTAATAGGAGGATCATTTCCATTTTGCTATATAAGATTCTTATGTTGGGTTTCCAGGCCTCTTTTTAGATGTTTAATACATTCTCAGAAAACATGTGCCTTGAAGAAATGAGTACTAAATCATCTCCACTGTATGCATCAGTGTCCGTAAGCTTGAGTGAATGGTCACTGACCTGTTTGGTCTTATGAAGTCCACATGCTGAAGTAGAACATGTAATTTTACCCTTTCTAGGTTCTGCAGAATGGAAAGACAATGCTGTCTTGGCCTAAAAAGTAGAATTAATAGCATTTTTTGTCTCTCCTCCCTGATTTATGTAATATCCTGGTGATCAAAGGAAAGACGTGGAAAACTTACAGACACAGACCTGACCAGGAAATGGATAGGGAATTTCTTGGCTAGGCCTATCTTGTGAGTATCCTGATACAACTTTTACTCACTATTTTCTGGAGATGCAAAGAGGTCAATTTCTGTCCTGGCGTACTTGTAGATTACATATAACACCACTTTTCTCTGTAGCATCCATTTGTTTGGGTTTAGTGTAGCTCTGCTTAAGCTGTCTGTCAGGCAGCTGTTCAGTGAAGGGATGTACTGAGCCCTGGGTTCAGGTCTTCCTCCTATTCCATTTCCAACAAATGTATGTCTAGTATGCATATGAGATAGGAGTCAGTTTTCCTCTGCTTGTTTACCACATTACCATGATACTGTCTGCTAGACTTGCATAGTTCCCTCTTGTAAAATGTGTTTGAATGTTCTGATAGCTAAAATAACTGCCATCATCTCAATGAAGTTTAGACATTTCTTTCTGAGGTCCACATCCCCTATCCTCTGCATTCTCAGCTTCCTTACATGGGCTTCCGATGCAATGTCCAAGGACTTCCATTTGAATATATGAAATCACTGCTCTACTCTGAAGGGCTTTCCAAGTTTCACAGAGATTTTCCCTCTCCATCATGAAAGTTTCTTCTTCTTAATGCAGGGTAAGGGGGGTACTGGTTTGTAAGGCATGTGTATGCTGCCACCTTCTGTTTTTGAAATACCACTGCTGACTTTGCATGGGTAGCCTGGCTAAGGGAGCCATCAGTATCCAGGAGACCATGCATTTCTAGAATGAAATGAATTTCCTTGCAGAACAATTTTACCAAAATATTGAGTTAAAAAAACATCATGAAATCATAGGTCATCTTGAAGAAACCCTGAGTACTGATCTGGGAGGTTAAGGTGGTGAGACCCAATTAGTGGTGGCTGGAGAAAACTGATTGATGTTCATAGTGGTTTTGGTGTCTTAGGTCTGTGCCTGGGCATGTAGTCAATCTCATAGGCCTAAGGATGCATACAAACATCTGAATCTTTGATGCATTCTCTCTTGACAAACAATACACAGATATTGCCCTCCCTGTCACTGATGATAATATGACCTCCGGCACCTAAGGCTTGTGAAGCAGAGCCAGTATTGACAAATGATATACCAGAAGCCTCTGCTGAAGAAGGTACTGGGTATGGGGGCTGCAAAGGCATGTCACTAACATCAGCAGCCTCACACCTGTTGTTGCCTCTCCAACTACAAAGTGGTACCATCAGCCTCCCAAACCATTTTCTCCATCAGGTGTTTTTCTTTTAATCTGTTGTAGTCAGTGAATCCTGACCAAATGCAAGATGTTTAGGAAGGATACTTTTCAAAGAATACCACCTTGAGTTCATTAGTTCACCGGTTGAAAAAGGAAACATTTGGACTCACTCAGCTCAAGACCCTGTCAAAAAAAAAAAAAGTTGTGTCAGTCCTTGTCTGGTATTTGCTACTTACACTTATTAAAGCTATTGGTCCCTGATATCTCTAGAACAGTGCACTCCAAAAACAGGATGATGAAAATCAGAAAATTCCTCAACGAGGTACTTATCTGCAGAATCCTGATGGATTGACAACACAATGAAGCTGCCTGAGATGGGCAAAGAAAAACCTGAAGATTGAAGCAACTGCAAATTTCTGCCTTATCCACATTCTCACTGTACTACATCCTTCTTAACTAATCATTTCTACTATTTCTTGACCTTCCAATTTTGACATTCCCATTTCCCACAATGTATCAAACGTATTTTTTTCCTCTCTGTATTTCTTTAGCTAGATCTTTTGATTCGCTTTGCCCCATCTGCTGCCTCTGTAACCCATTCTTAGCGTACTCATTCTCCTACACAGGCTCCTTTTCTTTCAGGTTTAACTCTGAAAATCCTCTTGCACAGTGTTATCACCACTGCCAACCCTGTTGAACTTCATTGGGTTCTTTCCACTCCCTGTCTTGATTATTTTTCAAGTCATTTATATGATTCTATCTTTATTCACAGACTGTTTGATCCCTATTTGTTTTCAGTCTCCGATTTCAGTCTCAAAAAGTTCCCTGCATCCTGCTTTTCTGAAGTTAAAAAAATATATAAAATGAATACTGTGTGTCTGCCTGTTGTCATCATTGCAAAAGGAGAACCAGACCATTTGGATGATTAAGCCTAGCCAGGGGTTGTTTCATATCTTGATTTCAAACTTCATTATACTTGTTAAAACGTCCAGTATTTTACCCTTACCCGTGTCTTCCTGTACTAGCTAAATGAATCCCTGCTGGTGTACTAACACTGCTTTCTCAATCTCTCTGCCTGATTTGGACATGAAAATATATCAGTCTGCTACTGAGAGAGTAAATTCTCCAACTGCTTTCCTCTGTATTTCTCATGACATTATCTGTTCCCTTACCTGATCAGAATCAGCTCTTTCACCTTTTAGTGGTCAATATACAATAACAGTAATTAATATCCAAAATACAGGAAGCTGTAAATCAAGCATTATTTACAGAAAAAAAAGTTTGTTTACCACAGCAATTGTTTGCTCATCATTCACCTGTCCTATAATAAGGGCTGCAGATCTTCAGTGCACATGCAGCATAAACTCGGTGTCAATGGATGTGCCTCACTGCCAGGTGGAATGTTTGCTTCTTTCAACAAATAGGGGTAGAGTGCAACAGCTGCATGAAATAATGTTTTTTTTAAATGAAAGGCTAGATCAAGTGGGTTGAAAGTGAACAAAATTAAAGTTATGTACTTCTAGGATTGGGTGACTTTTTTTTTTAATTCAGACAAATGAGTAGGCTACACAATTGATAAGACTTCTCCCCCTTATGTTTTCAAGGATGAGAGGTTTCAGAGAGTATGCTGAAGTCTAAATGATAGCTAACCACTTTACGCCACACCTTTTGCTGCTCTTAAAATATGTGTTTTTAATCATAAATGTGTAATTTTCTGGATAAACACTGTTTTACCCTCATGACCAAACTATGCCAACCCTGGGTAAACCAAGCATTAGTGACATCCAGCCATGGGTTATTCTTAAACATAATGTTTCTAATCAACCTAAAGTATCTAATCACCAGTTCTTATCCTTTTTTCCCTTTAATCTGGATTTTACTTGACTTTGCTGAAACTTTCTAGCTCTGAAAATGCCACAACATGGCAAACTATCTTAGTGACCTGTTTACTTTGCATGTCCTTTCATATGCACCTTCTGTACTTCAACCTGTAAGTCATTAGTGTGCACATAACCCATTTCATGTGTGCACCTCATGCCATCTTAGTTCTTAGTGAATCCTGCCCAATCTCAGCCCCAAGACAGTTCTGCTACTCATCCCCTCCATTCAAACTTCCCTGCTCAGTTACAGTAAACCTGAAAATGGATCTAAGTATTCAGTTTACCAAGTCTGGTTTACCCTATTTGCCTTTCATTAAAGATGGGTTTAACAAATGCATGCCTCAACTCTTGAGGAACCTTCTCATACTTAAAGGACCTAGTGTATAGCAGATATAAAGGCACTTTAAAGTTCTCATTGAAGTGTTGTCAGATCATTATTATTAATCCATTCTCCTCCCTGTGATTTCTTTGGATCCAGTTTGCACAGTACTTTTCCAATATAAGTTAATTTAATTTCAGTAGCTGAAGTTATCTGGATGTTACTAGCACAAACTATCTTCCGTGTTGTGGTACCAAACTGTTTTGTGTAAGATTTTGTAAATTTGTTTACAATCTTTGTGTTTGAGAATAAATTTTAGAACCTTCAGACAATTTATTGATTTGTATGTCTTCACTCCTAGCACATCTTGTATTTATATAAACTAGCATGCTATAAAGCTCAATATATTTATATAAATTTTGTTCAAAATTTTCCTAATCTTGTCTCACATTAATTTATCTGTACAGTTTGTTTATTTCAGTTTTCAAACTTATAATTCAGCCTCATTTCTGCTTCTTACATTTTTTTCTATATCATCTTAAGTATTTGGGTCTTGTGAAAGTATATATGCCTAGATCCTCATGTTAAACACTTATTTTTTTCATTCAAACAATTTCCCTTTCAAAACATGGTGCATTCCTTTTGCCATCTTTCCTCTGAATGCATCACTCCAATGAGTATTACACAGTGACTGTTTATATATATCTTATGAGCCAGGAGTGGCCTTAGGTCAACTGGTGCCCTAGGCAAATGGGTTCCATGGTGCCCACCACCACACCACCTGCTGCCCCCATCCTTGTTTAACCTACACCAAATAAATACTGGAAAAGTGCCCCTACTACAGCAGCGCCCTAGGCGGCCGCAGTTGACCTATGCCTAAGGTCGGGTATGTTATGAGCAATTATTTAGATTTCAGTTTGGCAGACTTATCTAGCAGTCATGTGATCTTCAAAACACCATGACCACTGCACATCAAAGGCAGTAAAGCATGACATGAAGTAACAATCATCTCCGCAGGAACACAAATAATATCCAATATGTTACATTCCCTGCTAGGTTTGTTTACAATCTGTAACAACTGTTGTTCCCGCACATATGTTGTTAATAATTTCCTTCCTAATGTAGTAGAATCAATATTAAGCAGATCTTTGTTCTTCAAACACAAACCATAGAAAAGAGCTAGTACAACACACAGACTCTCCAAAGTAAATCACATTTAAGTAGCAGTGATTCCAATTCCAAAATTCTTTCTCCTTAAATGGTTTCCAATACTGGTCACAGCCCTGTGATTAAAGGAATGATCAGCTAATACAGCCTTACAGCAACAGCACCATTCACTGAATGCCATTTAATCAAAAATTATCACAGTTGCAACTGCTTCCATGGATTACTCTGACTCCTTGTAGGGTTTGATCAGTATCTCTTTTGTAGTGCAATCACACCCCCTAACAGCATGAACCCAGTTACTCTCTCTATCTGCCACCTCTGCTATGGCTCTGGCCTCCCTAATGTACATGTTTTTAAATGCAGTTCAGAGCAAACATGCACATTTTTCCTTTTTCTGTCAAGGGTTAAATATATGATATACAAAATCACAAACACATTTTTTTAACACAACTAAAACCACCGGTTGTCTCTGAAAGTGATGTTTTCCAGAATATGAAATACTAATACAAAAGAAAAAATGTGAATATATTACCAGGAATTGTGACTTGGCATGCACACATATAATGTTTTTAATGTGCAGCAGCCCCAACACCTCGGCATCAATAAGTACAACCAACCACAGTTTCTAAATGAATATTCAGATTTGTTCTCCAGAAAGAAAAAAAAAACAATATTTGCTTGTGGTTTTCCTATGTCTCTTGTAATATTATGGAAGGATAAGCATGCCTGCATTTGAAGTATATAGTGGGAGTGTTGATTTCCTTTAGCAATTTATCTACTTACTGATCTGAACTATCACAAAGGATGAAAAACAGCTGGTCTGCAACAAATCTGTATAACATAACTCATCACATAAATATCTGTGGAATACTCTGTCTAAGGATATCAGATGTTGCCTACCATTGTTTAATTTAAATAGTACCTTAAAAACAAGTTCCAGGAAAGTATGTCCAAAAGCAAAATCCAAATGCATTTATATTTTTCCAACAAAATAAAAAAGGGCACAGTATCTGCAAACTAGAACAATATGCTGAACAAGAAATAAAATATTGCTGGTTCAATTACACTTAATGTAGTTGGTTCTATTATCGTTTATTAGATACAGACTATTCAACATTGTCATTAGCAGATTTATAACATTTTGGCCAATCTTCCATAGTAGAAGTAAGAGAGACACTTGAAGTATGGTGTGGACATATATATATATATATATATATATATATACATAAGGTCTATATTGAATGTTCGAATATTCAAAATTTCGAGTGTCATATCGACCCCATATAATCAGATTTTTGAATGTTTGAACATTGTAACAGAGATCTCCGTACAGCGCAGAATTGGAAGATTTCCCTTTTCTGCACTGTAGTGTGATCTCCGAGTTGGTATATTTAAAGAGCGGGGGGTGTGGGGGGTGTATGGGGGCTTGCCCCTCTGCCTAATTTTTTTTTTATTATTAGATATTCAATATTTTGAAAGTTTGATCATGTGGTGTCCTAGATATATATATATATATATATATATATATATATATATATATATATATATGTGTGTGTGTGTGTGTGTGTGTGTGTGTGCGTGTGCATATGCATATCTATATGGGTCCACTTCTTAATTTCGAAAGCTCACAATCTCCAGATTCAGAATATCGAACCCAGAATCTCGAGGTTGTGAAATCTCAAAAGTAAGATGTAAAAAAAAAACAAAAACATGACAACTGTTAAAACCATGTTTTTGCAGGTGGGCAAGCTCCTTTGCACCAACCATACCCTCTGCAACTTAAATATACTAACGCTGAGATCACTGTACAGTGAAGAGAATAGTAAGGTACATCACAACATAGTAGGAACGGGAACATTACCATTCTCTTTACTGTAGCGAGAGCTCGCAGTTAGTATTTTTAAGTTACAGGGGGTGGGGGTGTAGGGGGCTTGCCCCCCGCAAAAACATGGTTTTACCAGTTGTCACGTTTTTTTGTTTTTTTTTTGGTTTACTTCTTACTTTCGAAATTTCACAACTCGAGATTCTGGATTTGATATTCTGAATCTCGAGATTGTGATCTTTTGAAATTAAGAAGTGGATCCATATATATATATATATATATATATATATATATATATATATATATATATATATATATATCCGGCCTAGTGTAAGGAAACTATATAAACTGTTCAGTCAAAAAACTACCAGCCTCATTGTACTTTAGATCCCCTACATGTTCTATAACCAAGATTTAAACTTTCTGCTAATTTCACCAATATAAAATGTGTTACAGGAACAAGACACACTGCAGTTAACTCTTTTAAAAAGCATAGGCAGATGTAGTTATACTAGAGTTAAGAAAATGTTATTGCATAAGGAACATCTTTTCATTTTTATATTTGGCACTTTAAAACCTAATGGTATGAATGTGTAAGTTAACTGGAAGGTTTTTCTAATTAACTGTGTGATTGATTGTTTTCAAGTGATTGCATTATTTTATGCATGCTCATTTGAAGGCTGTTGTCAAAGTGCTAAGGTTTTATAATAAAATACCTGCCAGATACTATGTTGTTTTATTTTATTTATTTTGTATATAAACAGTTACTTGTTTGCATGGCAGTTTTAGTTTGTTCAAGACATTGTTAAAATTAGTGTCAGTGCAAGCAAGCTAGCCAGAGAGAGAAAGAATAAATTAGACATATGATTTAATTTATCCAGGTCTTTGGGGTTTCCTAATACCATGATGGGAATGGACCCCTTTCCTAACTCAAAGTATGATTCAAGTTTGTGAAATTAGTATTGTTTCAGTCTTTGATATTAGCCAAAAGTGCTCTTTGCAACACCCACAATGTGCACAGAAATGACTCCTCCTGCAATTCATATGGACTTGCATGTATTAGTAGCATATCTAAATAAGACTGTAAATTATTTTTTTGTGAAACCCATTGCTCCTACTACTACTACTGAACTATCTGATTATCCTTCTTCAACATTGCCCTCATTTCTGCCTACAAATCCTAGACAGCCACTGTATCACCTGTGGATGTTTTGTTACATGGGTACAGTATATTCAGTAAAGATATGCAACTCAATTAGCCTGAGCCCTCACTGCTTACACAATGCAAAAATAAGGGCATGAATGGCCTGCTGGGATATAAGTTGGTGCTTCAGTCAACAAATTCACCAAATGTTGCCTTGGCGGAGTTAAACATAACTACCATTAGAACTATCACTGCAGATCACAGTATAAGATGGGCTAAAAAGACATATTGGGCTGGGCCTTCTTAAGTAAAAAAATGTAATATAAAGCTGTTTAAAAACAAATTCTTATAGAGGAATACCAGTATAAATAAATTGTACAGGAAAAATAAATTGGTTAAAGATAAGAGGCATAGTTCTACCTACATTAAGAGCACACTTAAGCAAGCTAGTAAAGAAATTAAAGGAAGAATTAGGAAGCTCAAAAGATGAGTATAAACATAAAATATGCACTAAAACCAAAAACAACTACACATTTTTCTTTAGGTCAGGAGGTTAAAAGCTAACCCCCAACAATTTTTGAATAATACAGCACATGCTTACCCAAAGGAAATAGCTAATATCCTCGATAAAAATGTAATGCAAAGTCTACTTTGCCATGGTTATAGCTTTTCCCACAATTGTAACCATTCATTTAAGTGCTATGGAACAAGATCTCTCAAACCTCTCAAAAGCTAAGAACATTTCATCCATAAGCCCAGATAAAATAGCAAGTTGCCAGATCACCAGTGCCATACATGGCCAATTTGAACCCCTACTGAATCTTAATCTATGCCACTCCACTGGTTACATTTCTGAAGCCTGGAAAAAGTCAATATAAAGCCATTACATAATGGTGGCCCAACAGTGGTTCCTGGTAACTATATATGGTTTAGTCTCACAATGCTGATATGTTAAGCTACAGAGCATATTATCTCAGATCTTATAAACTGGGACATTGAAAATCTCACAAACCTAGACCATCATCAATTTAGCTTTGTCAAAGGAAGGTCCTGCCTCTTTAACCACATCAATTTCTTTGAGAATTAATCAAAACTTCAGATAGCAGTTATGCTGTACACGCAGCAAATCTGGACCTGACCAAGAATGTTAATCTATTCCTCATGCAGACATAATTGACAGACTTGTAAACCCAAATGCAAATCCTTATGTTGAGCAGTGGATAGCTAAGACTGTAAATCTGAATGCAAATCTTTATGCTATGCTATGGATAGCTAATTGGCTGACTAATAGAACTGATGTGGTTAGAGTTGCCGATGCCACTTCTAAAAGCAAAAAAAGTTACCACTGATGTATCTCTGGACCATCTTCTTTTTGGCATCTATTTCTCAGACCTTCAGGCCAACATTCCTAGCCTATGGTTATCTAAGTATGCACACAACTGTAAATTAGGTGCTGCTATTCAATCTTACTCTAACACCTAATTCATCTAGCATTGGTTAGACCATGTTAACAATGGCAGCAATAACAATGGTCTTAAATTAAATGTGAAACATGTATCACAGTTCACTCTGATAAACACACCATTTTCACACATGCCATATAGGTGACACACCCCTCTAATTAGACATTGTTATAAGACATCTAGGCAGTATTGATCATAAGCATTATTGTTTGACCAGTAAATTCCAGCAGTAGTTTGGAAAGACTTCTATGCACCTCATCTAATTTCCAAAGGCATCTCTACTAAATCCAGAGAAGCTTAAAATTCCACTTTACTCATATCTTTCAACTTGAAAGGCCACAAAGATTCATCAAGACAGACTGTCAGATTTCTCTCTGTACTCAGTCTCTTCCAGAATCCTTTGGTAGAGATCTGCTTCTTACCTTTTGAGCATTGAATGATCCAATCCTCTTGAGTCTCCTGTTCCTTCACATAACAAATGGTACCTCAAATACCAATTTAAAGAAATTAAGCATCAACAGCACCTCTGGATAAACCTTCCAGTGCACATCAAGCAGAGTAGTACCATTGCCTCCTTCAAGGTAAACCTAAGCAGTTGAATGGGCAGCCTCACATTTTTCCCAGTCTACCTTGTCTTGCCCTCCTTGAGGCTGAATGGAATTGTTAAATAGGGGGTTTTGGCTATGCTAGTAATGGTCTGCAAAATCAATTGCTTAGTACGTTTGTACAAATCTATAAATCTACAAAATAAATAATTTTCCAATTACACGTGTGGATTTTTTCCTCATTGCTGTTCCAGTATTTATTCAGTTATTACATTTGTTATGTAGGTAGGCAAAGCTAGATCCCATTTTTACAAGTAGAAATGGGGCAAAGTATATGGTCCTGAAAGATTATTGTATAACAAACCATAAAAAGCATTATATAGTAACAAATATTTACCTCCCAATGCGTTATATATTTCCCCCTACATTTTTTTCAAGACCCAACATGATGAAGCTTTATATGCATAAAACAAACTGTTCAGAGTTTCAGCTTAGTGAAAAAATTATAAATAGCCTCTTTGCAGGTAAAGGGGAGCACAGCACAGCCTTTTTGCAGGGGGGTCAACCCCTGTAGATAGCAGGTATGGAGCTTCATCTCACAAAGCAAGCCGTTATGATATACAGTAACTCAATGTTTGCACAGTTATGAAAAACAAAAAAGAGAAAAAGAACCACCTAACAATTTAAATTGCCACAGGAGCATAACTGTATATATATCACTAGCAGTGTTTCTTATTGAAAATGCAACTGAAGAAAAAAGAAAAGTGAGTTGAAAATCATCCAGTTTACATCTGGCCAAGCATAGTGAAACAGAACAGGCAGCTTCCATGTGATTTAATTACTAATCAACACCAAGTAAAACAATGAGTGAGAAGGTCACTGAAAAACCAATCAGTAAAAACAAAATGAAAACTCCATCAAAGCTAGAACTTCCACTGAGTGACCTCCCAAACCTCTTGTATCAGAAGCACATGGGATAAATGCAAACGATCCTTATATATAATATAATATCCTTAATATATCATGGCAACAGAATTAAGCAAAAAGTAAATCAACTCATGACAGATGTACTTAATAAGTGTAGTAGATAATACACAACAAGTCAAACAGATGCAGAAAGGAAAATTAATACAGCATTCAGTACATGCCCAGGTTAACCCTGATAGGCATAGTCCATTTTCAGAGATTTATAGCTGTATACTATTACAGGATTATATATATTATGTATGATGTTGATAACATGAATTATATTTAGTATACAAGTTAAGATACTAAGTCTCAGTACAGCAATTTAATAAATACTAATGCTAAGTAAATAAAAAAATTATTTTGCAGACTGGTGACAGAGAAACCAGAAGTGTGAAAAAGTTATGTATGTTTAACATATCACATGGTAGCATGGGATATAGACAAGAAAAGTAATGTAAAGAAATCTCACAATTTAGTGATAAAATTGATAAGAATTGTTATAATTATGAGGTTAACATACATTTGGAGAGTGGAATAAGAGTGCAGTGATGTGGAGAATTACAATAGGTAATGTGATGGGAAACTTACATGGGATTTGCTTTTATTGCAAACAAACAAATTTAGGTTTGATCTTAATTCTGGTGAAGGAATACTACATTT
>NC_056742.1:177481137-177533637 GCF_019279795.1 Protopterus annectens | reverse complement strand
GGACCTAGTTTTTAATTAAATTGCCAGTGTTAAAATAAGTGTTATATATACACTTAGTTTTTTGCACTAATTTATAGTAACCCCCCCTCCTGCCCCCACTACCTCAGTTACCTACAACTCACCATTGCACACAAGCTCATCTTTAAACCTGCCAACTGCCCAGCTCTCGCTACTTCCTTAAAACCTTACTTTCCCAACCACTCACTCTGATCCAAAATCCAAAATCTCCTTCAGGTCCACAAACCTGCACGGACTCCTGGCCATCTACTGCTGTCCCACTCCTTAGCTAAACGCTGGAACTCTCTCCCCACACACCTATGCAACCTACCTAACCATACAAATTTCAAATCTCAGCTGCTTTCTCATCTTTCTTCCAAATGGGAATGCCCTTGCCACGCTTTAACTTAAACACCCCCCCTTATTCCACCTTGCACTGACTCATCCATCTACCTCTATTATTATTTCATCCCACACAAAACAATCCCTCCTCTACCAAAAACTAATTTTCTCTCTAATATCTATTGTACTATACTCTCCAGTTTCAAATATACTATTACCCTCTCCATGCATAATATTTTCCTAACCTTCTAATGGCTAGTAGCTATATATTTTGAAATGTTAAACCTACAATTGAGTTTATAACAAAAATATTCACTTTATGTAAATGTTGAAATTTCTGTATTGAATTATGTCTTTTCATTTTTGTAACATTGTGACAAGCCAATTGCAAATATCATGGAGCTTATCTGTAAATGTTTAATTAGCTGTATGAATTATGTCCTTTTGTAACATGTGAAATGTAACTTGCAATTATTGTGGAGCTTTTCTCCCCGGGCCTCCACTGAAAACGGGCTCTTCTTGGCCCAGTGGACTTCCCTCATCATCAAACAAATAAAAAAATAGTCATTCCACCTAAGGATGCCATCATTGTACAAGACAAAAAGAATGAAATAGTAAAACAGAGATATATGCATGTATACTGTGTATGTACATTTCTTGTAAACATACACATTTTATATTCAATTACAATTGCTACTAAATACATTTAAAATCTATTTCAGCAGTTTGGGTTTGCCATTGCCTAAGTACTTATTTACTGGTTTTCACTTAAACTGATGAGATAACATGCATCACTTACCCCCCACCCCTCCAAGAAATTATTTGTTTTATTTTATCTCAAATGGTAAATATCATTAGCTCCTAGGTGTGTGGTAAAATGCATGTAATGTGCAACCTCCATATTTTATTACCCTTTCTCACTGAAACTAAAAAACATCCAACAGGAGACTTTCTTAAACTGGGCATATCTTGCTCCTATTCCAAACTTGGGAAGAGCTTTGAATGTTTCTGAACTACCTTTAGAAAGAACAAATGAGGAGATTGTGTATACACTTCAGGAACACTGTTATCTGGTCACTACAGTCGTGCATAGTCAGATTTTATGCTACAGAATGGCTCACTTTGGCTTCCTCGGTGCAGCCACAAATCAGAATAGCAAACAGTATCCTACATTACTCACATTTCAACAGCTATAATTGTACATTTAAATAGAATGAAATGACGTTGCAGAACTCATTAACTGTACTAATGTAAACAAAGAAATCGTATATTGAAGATTCCATCATCAAAAACATTGGGGTGGCTTTCAAACCCTCTGCAAAATTTCAGTTCTGGCACAAGGTATCTGAATATTTAGAATAATGGCTTGGCAATACAGTCTTCTGTAAAGTACCTAGCTTTTTTTTTTTTTTTTGCACTAGATGTTACTGCCATCCTGTCTGTAGTTCTATACAGTTCTACAGAACTATGAGTTTAAAGTCACTCTGGTCCTCAGTTTGCCTCCATATCAGTGTTTTCTTATTCTTTACAAGAATTCACTTCAGACTGCCCACTTACATACTATTATAGCATTCGCCCGAAACTACCCATTAACATAGTACTATGGCATTCACTCGAGACTGCCCACGTACATATTACTATAGCATTCACTCAAGACTGCCCACTTACATAGTACTATGGCATTAACTCAAGACTGCCCACGTACATATTACTATAGCATTCACTCGAGACTGCCCACTTACATATTACTATAGCATTCACTCGAGACTGCCCACTTATATAGTACTAGAGTATTCACTCGAGACTGCCCACTTACATAGTACTAGAGTATTCACTTGAGACTGCCCAGTTACATAGTACTATATTATTCCCTCGAGACTGACCACTTACATATTACTAGAGTATTCACTCAAGACTGACCACATACATATTGCTATAGTATTCACTGGAGACTGTCCACTTATATATTACTATAGTATTCCCTCAAGACTGACCACATACATATTACTATAGTATTCACTTGAGACTGCCCACTTATATATTACTACAGCATTCTTAATTTGATGCACTGAATTATTTGAACTATGTATGCTATAATGCTCAGATTTCTATGTTCTTTTCTTACAGCGATACTAGTTCTGACATGGCTATTAATAAATAATTCTCCAAGTATCTGACTTCTTGTACAATAAACTAGTTCTGTACAGTAAAAGGAATTAAAACAATGTTATTTTCCATACTCAGCATAAAAAATCAACCACTTTTATTTCAGTCTTAAATACCTGAATGCAGCTTTCTGTTAACTAGTGGAACTCTAGTGCTCAAGCCTCATTTGTGGAACAGATTGTTTATCAAAATGACGACACGTTCTTTGTGGTGTTTTATTTATTTTTGTTTACCAGGAAAGACCAACTGGGATTGACCCATTTTCATTAGACGCCCTTGGAGAAAAGTTCCACATTTATTAGAGATGCAAGTATAGAGAACATTACAAAATTCAGACATGAAGTAACATAGGAGTTTTTCATAGTACTGGGAGATAAAGCTGTATAGCTTTTGTAGTTATACAGTACAGAAGACATTCACTTTACATACATATATATTTTTAAAAAATGTGGCACTTTTCATTGTGAATCAGATATGTATGTACATAAAAATTGTATCGATAGTTTAGCATCTATATTTGAAATGTCAAATATTGTATATAGTGAAATTCAATATGTATAGTTTCCAGATATATGTTTAGAGCTATATTAGAAATATGTTAGGATGGCATGTCATTTAATTAATGTAAAAATGAAGTAAAATAAGTAGGCTACAGTATATAAAGGAGGTTGTATTTTGGGATATTAGTATACCTGTTTTATAAAGAATATTAGTATGTAGTGGAACATAAGACAAATGTACAGAGAAAGAAATGTAAAGCGAGATATGGTTGGGGAAAGGATGGATGCATATGGGTTAGAAAGAGGAGATTAGTTGTATATGGGAGGGGAAAAGTGTTTATGAGTATTATTTATATACTATTTTTGGTGAAGACTGCTTACTGTAGCAAGTAGTTTATTTATTTTAAATGTATTTTAAGACTGTTATGAATGAAGTCTCCCCGATGTGCCTTTATGTTGTTGCTTAATTACTGGAGGTTCTTTTTTTATTGGGGGGTGTATTGAAATGATTGGAACTCACTGTAGTTCATTTTTCTGGATCCTTATCTTTTTGCAGACATTTCTTATTCTTCTTTTTTGGCATGATTTCAAATAAGATCTGTTCCATACATGTTTATTGCTTTTTTCCAATTCATTTACCAGGTGGTTAAAGTTTATTTTACCTTATTTATAATTTCTGATAATATTTTTTCTTTTGCAATAGCTCTTTTGCTAGCTTTGATACTATTCCAGAAACCTCTGGCTGTCCTACTCTCATTTGACAACATTATGGTTGGTCACCTGGTCTTCTTTAGATACAAGACTCCTCATGTTGCCAAGATTCATTAGGCATGAAGTAGGGGAAAGTACCTCTTTGCTGTACACTAATATATATATATATATATATATATATATATATATATATATATATATATATATATATCTGGGTCTACTTCATATGACCTAAATTTCATTTGACTGAAATTCATTTGACTGAGACCAAAACACTGAAAGTTCAAAAGACTGAAAACTCATTTGACTGAAACTCATAACACTGACACATTAAAGTAAAAGGTATATGCCCTTTTCCCCACTGTAGTGGAATCCTGGAGTTAGTATATACAGTTAGGGGTGTGTGGAGGGCACAGCCCACCACATTGGGGGGGGGGTATGGGGGTGAAGCCCCACATATACTTTATACATTTTAAACCATACACATGGATATTTATAACTGCAATGAATAACTCTTTGCAGAAAATAATATTTACCTAAACTATCTGGTCATTTCAAGCATGTGTTTACCATGCCCATATGCATTTATTATGACCATAATGACAATATTCATGAATGAACCTGCAATATTAATATGTAATCTTTTCTAATATCCACCTGGAAATTTCTGTGGATACAGTGATATTGATTTAGGTATAGTCTGTCTCCTCTGATATGACATACACGAATTCATGTACTCATTTTCATAATCTGATCTTTTTCACCAAACTTTCATGGCAATACCTGGATGAACAGTTTGCAGGTTCTTCCAGTTCTGCTTTTGTCCCCAAATGGACACAACCTTTCCATATAGAAAGTTTAAATATCTTTTCATAATACAGTTTTAGCCACTGGTCCGTTCTGTAAAATAAACCTTACATCATGCAATTTAATACTTTACAACATGTTCATCTATTCTAGTCATACATGTAGCTTTTACTGGAATTTCTTGGAAATTATGTTATGTAAGAGTATCTGTGCTCTCACTCATTTCTTCAGTTACTTTGATAGTAGCTGCTGGCAATAAGAGTCTCACAAGCCCTACAGCATTTCCATGTGCCTCAGATAATCAAAAGCAAACAAAAGACCAGCTTTTGATGGGTAAAATTGCCATAGGGACCAGAGTCTTTTACACTACAAGCAATGATAACAACCAGTCATAATATACCAATAGTTTATCATGCATGAATTATTTAAATTATCTAAAGATATTTTGTTCCTATGGGTAGTTCCATCCATCTATCCTCAACCCCTTTTCCCCATTTTGCACATGGGGTCAGGGTGTCACTTCGGCAGTGACAATCATCTTGAGCCAAGGTTTACACCACCAGGTGGCTAGCCCTGCTGTGGTAGTTCATTCATACCACTCACTCAGATACTGCTGTTTAGTGAGCGTAAAAAAAAAAAGAAAAAGAAAAAAATAAAATAAAGTGTGTGTGTGTGTGTGTGTGTGTGTGTGTGTGTGTGTGTGTGTGTGTGTAAGAGAAGAGAGAGTGAGATCCCTGGTAGGGTGTGTGGGAGACAGTGAAGAGAGAATGATCCCTTGCAGCAGTTTTACTACCTTTCCAGCTCTTAGATATACCGACAACCTCTTAGCACAAGAAATCTGGACAAAACTTAACCTAAGTATGGAGGGGTTGCTAAGAAATAGGAACACATTTTATATATATATGTTGCTCTTGTAAACTTTGAAAGTTGCTAGAAGAACAGGATTTTGTTGTTAGCATATATTTTCTGAAGGATATGAAATCTGAAACTCAAATGCATGTCTCCAATGACTGGCAATAAAATAAATGTTTTAGGAGTAAGGGACAAAAAATATAAAGTAAATACCTGGATTTTTTTAAACGTTAAATTTTGGATGTAAAATGCTTCCTCCAACACCATTAACACTACAGCAAGTATGAAACATTATGCGGAGAAACTATTTTACATCAAAAATATATTGAAAGAAAATAAAATACTACTTAAAAATACATAAGCAAGTAAAACACAACAATTTTACAGAGAGCACCTTCTCTAAGTGCAATAATGCCCTCCAAGGTGTGTGTTAAACACCTGCGGCATTGAGCCTCACAACACCAATGGGTGGGCATTAAATACACATTAACACACAACCTGTCGAGCATTATTGCTTGCTTAATGACACCAATCATGGACCAGTTATGCAGGCACAGTGTTACTTTTGCCAGTCCAGGCTTCAGCCATAGGCCATGGATTTATTTCCCTGCAGTGTTATCTTTGCCAGTCTAGGCTTCAGGCATAGGCCATGGATTTATTTTGTGTAATTTGTATCTGGTCACTAAAACCACTTGCCTCTGTATATTTTGTCATTTTGTTTGATTTTTTTTTTTTTTTTTTAAGATTTTCTGTAGCTTGGCATCTCTCTTCAGTCAAGGAACTAAAAGGTACATCATTTGGTAAATTACAAATACAATACAATAATTGTACATGCGTTTTTAATAAAGTATTCATAATAAGAAATGTTAGGGAAAAGGAGGCTTACTGTGGAATATTTTGAGCTGTAAAAGGAAACAGGGTGTAGGCATACAGGGTACTGAAAGTTCCTAAATCCTTTTGCAGACCACTAAACAAATTTAGATTAATTGGATGTACCTTAATACCTTATATCTTATCTATGATGAAATACCTTCCAAATCACTGCAAAAATGTTACTTCATTTTTCTTTACTCTGGAATGAGGTTAAGTTACAAATATCTGGCCTCTATGTATATATGATATGACAAATCTGTGAAATGTCACAACCAGATGCCCTATTTTACAATAAGCAAAAGTTCTCAGATTTACATTATCTGTCAAATAGTTGTGTGTTCTTTATCTCACATGAGCTGTAGAAAAACTGTTTCAACTAGTAAGCTGCTTACACATATCACATTCCCCTCCTAAAACTTTATTCCCATGGCCATGAACTGTAATGAGATTTGTGATTACTCAGGATAACTAAAACCAAAAAATATCTCAATGTCAAAAAGCATCAACATTTTTACAGTTGCATCCTAAAACTGAATCCACTAGAAAGTAGCCAGCTATTTAAGTGAAACATTATGAGTCAGCCCTGTTTGGAGCAGAAAAAGTTTGCATCTTATAACTTCATAATTCACAAAGTAAAAGAATATATGTACATCAAACGTGCACATATTTTTTTTAAAACACTGGGCTACTCTTCTGAGGCCATGATAAATATGTCATTAATATACAGATGCAATGGAACTTCTATAACATTTTCTTATATCAGTTATTATTGAGCCTCAACCGCCCATTTACAGCAAGTATGTACATTGTCCCTCTTATATCTATGTAGCACACATTCCTAGATTTAATATCTCATATTTTATAATTTAGAATACATTTCTAATCATTTTACAGTGTTATTTAAATGAAGTGCATAAACAGATTTTAAAGGAACACTATAGGAAAGTATTGTGTAAACCAAGAGAATGTATGATACTGCTGTTATAATTTCAGCAAAGTTTCCTCATATAATCAAGGGCATACTAAAATGAATATATGAATTTCCAGAGCTGCTACCTTAGGAAAAAAAGACTGCTGCTCTATTTTGAAATTAATGCAGCCAAACCCATAACTCTATTTTATAAGAAAACATGAAAAAACAAATAATTCTATTTCAATAATATTACACCAGCATTTTTAGGAACACTTTTTGCAGGATTCACGAAGCCTCCGTGTAAGAGTTAGCAAGTCTTACACGGAGGCTGCAGTTAAACGGGTGATGTTAGCATGCCATGCATATTCATGAGGGCATGCTGAATCACACTCTAGGCTAACACGGTCCATGTAGTAATGTTGTGGGCGTGTCCGCATGGCGAGACCTGCAAAGGGACACGCCCCCAGAAGAATCACAGTCCCAAAAGGAAACTCCCACGAGCGAGTCCGCGGAAATGTCAAGAAACACAACAGCACACATGCCCCTACAGACTATTAAGCCAACTGAAATGTAAAATGTAAAAATGAACAGTTTCATTTTTTTTTGTATTTCAAAAAAGTTTGCCCATAATTGCGCTCGTTTGCGCGGGTGTGCCCTTCGCTCAGCCACAGTTAGCAGTCATTGAAAAAGCATATAAGCTCTAAATATGCAAAATAAGCCAAGTAGCAATAGTGTAGCCGTAGAGACGTCGGCCAAAGAGGAGGCAGTCACGGTTCGAGCCCCAACAACATCATTCTTTATTTTTAGTGAAATAAGCATGAAACCATCCCCTGACATATATGTATATATATACAATTATAATTTAAGTAAAATACAATGAAATGGGTCATGTTTTTATGAAGAAATCTGACACAATAAAAAAATAAAATATTTTATAGGTGCCCATAGCTGAGCAGCGCTCTAACAAGCTGAGTAAGTTTGCCCACATGTGACCAGTGGTTTAACAGGTTTAATATGAGTGCCAGGAGTTGGGCAGCGCTTTAACACGCTGAAACTGTGTGCCCGTAGTTGCGCAACATTTCTCACAGCGTAATATGCATGCTCATAGCCAAATAACGCATTAACCAGCGTAACCCGTTTGCGCGGAGCTGCGCAGCACGCCAACCGGCTTACCGGAGGGCAACGTTGAGCAACCTGTATCAAAGCCGCCTTTAAACAGACACACCTCCTAGCCTGTCTAGACAGTAGTAAAATTAAAAAAAAGCAATGCCCAGGCTCGAACCCAGGATACTGTGCATCATAGTCAAAGTACTGAACCACTAAGCCATGACAGCTGTACTGAAAAATGCAGTATTAGCATATATATATATAGGAATGAATGGAAATAGAAGCATGACAAAGCAGGTTTTGGGAAGCTGATACAATTCCAAAATGGCCAATCACAGATAAGTGCGGGAAAACAGCATATATAAGCCCCATAGGCGGGAATACACAGCATAACTGATTGTGGAACCTATTTGCAGTCAGGATGGCAGGTGTAGGAGAGGGTAGTCGCTTTCGAGCACAGTGGTGGGGTGTTGAGGAGTCCAAATACATGGTTTGGCTCCTAGTCCACGATCATGAGGCTCAACTCATGCAGGGCCAGGTTCTGTGGGGTGCATATAAGGCAGAGGCGTGGAACCAGTTGGCACATGATCTCAGGAATACCAAGGACTGGAGAACAGGTCCGTCACCACCATGGGGACCTGAAGAGATGGAAGCAGGACCAACTGAACCGTTGGATCCAGGAGGCCCGGCAAATGCCCAACACCCCACTACTGAGTAAGTATCCATGTAATTATGTATGTAAGGAATTATCCTAGCTGATATTATGGAGATGTATGTTCCAATATTACTTCATTTATATTACAGCTGCAGGTGTGCGTTCCGTGAATCGGTGAGGCTATGGTGATAGGCTGGAGCGGTTGCGCCACCAGGCAGGTTAGTAATTAAATTTCTGTAATTGTTATACAATATAAGTGAGACAGCTTGTAAAAGAGGTCAGTGTAGTCACATATTAATAAAGTTCAAATAACACTAGAAGAAAGATTCTGCTAGTACTGTATGATTAGATAAGTGATGCAGCCTGTAATCCAGAAATAAAAAGTAAACAAGTCTGAAACAGTGATTACCCACCTGAAGTGTAATATCAGATAACCTGCAGCAGCCTGAAAATCAGTGGTAAACAAGCTAAAGATAATTAGACATGTGTCAAATACATCCCCCTAGAAAATCTGCCATATGAAACAAGTGAGTCTGTTGGAAAGGATTGTTGTAATCAGGTATGACATGTTAATAACGCCTAGAATAAAGCACCAACTTGAATTGTAAAAATAAAACAAGTGAGTGTGAGAAAGAGGTATGAATCGACCAAGAAAGCTGTTATAACTTCTGAATAAAGTATACTGCAGTCAGTACATAATGAAATGAATGACACAGCTACAACCAAAAAGTGAAATGTTTGAAATAAAGTACTGAAGCTGGAATGTGTCTGTCCCACAATTTGTATATGTTGCTGTACCCTTGCAATATGGAGATAGTATGGTTGTATGAAATAATGAACATCCACAGTTGTCTAGAGCCATATAAATGAAATGTAGCAGGATGCTGTACCTGAACATAGCCAGATATGAAATGTGTATGAATAAAAATGCAATGTATATTAATGTATCAGTAACAGTCCCATCACCAACATACCTAAGGTTACATATAGGAAACTGTACTAAGACCTGTAGGGTATATATATCTGCAGC
The DNA here is from genome assembly GCF_019279795.1 of Protopterus annectens. NCBI lineage: Eukaryota > Metazoa > Chordata > Ceratodontiformes > Protopteridae > Protopterus > Protopterus annectens. The sequence continues at coordinate 177,523,684 of NC_056742.1, read as the reverse complement.
TACTAGAGATGTACAGCATATGTATATGTAGTTGAAGTTGTTAATGAAATATTTCTTCCCCCTACCCTATATTCACAAATAATGCCATTCCACAACAAACTGGGTATGTGTATTCACAATCAATTCCTATGGACATTTGTCCTGTTGGTTCAAACATATTTGCATGTACATTGCTGCATGTGCCCTGTTCACATATCCAAACCTGATGGCCTGTTGCCATCAATCGACCCTGCATGCTGTTGGATTGTGTACTGTTGTTCAAAATATGCATGTGTTATGCTTGCTGTTAAATGTTTGGAATTCATGGGTGTTTGGTTAATGGGAATACTGATGCATGCTGTTACAACTAATTTTGAATGGTATTGTTTGTTACTAACCCAAAATGTCATAAAATATTTCTAAACATAGGACAACAGGGAAGGCGGGTTCCAGTGGACCCACCTCTCCCACCTCAGCTGGCGAGTGCGCCTGGCACTAGTGCCCAGGCCAGAACCTCCTCCGGTGGCCCTGTGCCACCTTCGGGTGGAAGCGCTGCAGGGGGTGGGGCTCGTCCCCCCTCTGCAAGCATGGCTGGAGGAGACCGTCCACTCACCCTCCAAAGTGTCCGGTCTGTGGTGCGTAGCGAGATCAGGCATTCTGTGCTTGAACCCCTATGCCAGCTTGAGGCTCAGGTGGCACAACTCACGGGTGTCCCTGCTGCCCGTCCTACACAGCCCCCAGCACAGCCCCGTCCTGGGTTGTGAAGGCACAGTGGCAACTGCCCATGGCTGGGGATCTCAATTCACTGTTGCCATCTGTGGGCTCATGGGCTCGCGATATCCCAACATCCGTCCCCGTCAATTGTGTCCCCCCCCCACATGTGTCATACTCTGCCCCTGTATGCGTCTTGTTTGTCTTGTCTGTTAACCTCCCCTACCTACCTCCCCAAATATACCTACTTCCTGTACCTCACATTCCACTCTCACCTGAAAAAAAAAAAAAAGGGCATTCTGTTCCTGCAAAAAAATTAAGCCCCATACATAGCTGCCCATTTTGCAGACATGTCTGCTGGACATGTGAAGTGGTAATTACAATTGGCTGTACAACATATTTTGTTGTCCTCACCCCTCTCTCAGGGGTGGAATGTTTCAAATTTCACACCAAATTACAGACATATGAACAGCTGTTGCTGATAAAGAAATGGGCAGCTATGGGCCTTTCCTACATCCTTCCTGCAAATCCCAAGCTTGTTTTCCTACTGTCCTACCCTCTTTGTGCCCCCTTTTTCACCACTATCCTATCTCCCCATTTTCTTTTCTTTCAAAGAAATTAGCGTGGGTGTGCGCGAGAGTAAGCACTTTTAAGCAGTTGTAAGTGGGTGTGCGCTTGTGTGCGCTTAGCTAAGCGTCTGTGCACGAAGCTAAGCGACAGTGTGCATTCGTGAGCTCCGCACAAACCAGCGCTAACCCGCTTACAACTGCTTAAAAGTGCCTTAGTCACTCTGAATGACAAGGCCTGTAGTCTGCTCAGCAGCAAAATAAATTTCCTCTGTCAGTCTCGAACCCAGGACCTTGGAAAATCTAGTCTGCATGACTTACCACTAAGCCATAACTGATATACAAGAACTTTGTGCTGAAAGCAATATCATGAAATATTAGGAGTGAATGTAAGGGGAATATAGGAAGGCTATTACAGAAAGCTTTTCTTGTATCTTTACTGGCAATTCTTGTGGATTTGTATAACATTAGTGTGAGAAGAGAAACATCCATGCTAGTCGGTAGCTAGTAGGTAATAATGTGACAGTAGCATCTTGCAAACCACACACACTATCAGAGCAGGATAAACACTGCCATATTTGAACAGGTAAGAGGCCAGACCTCGCAACTGGGACTGATTTACAGGGATGTCCCTGATTTGAAAACAAATGTTAACTGTGCCCCACTGACTCCCTGTGAAATGTACTAACAGTAGGCAGAAAGGTGTTTTGTCCCACGTAATGGTAACTGTCAACTACTGAAAGTATGCACTACGTGCATGCAGAAATGGTGTATTAATACACATGCTCAAAATACCCCACAGTCACAACTGCAGAATATCTGAAATATATCACGGGTGTATCCCACTGATATGGACCATTCCCTGAGGCTGATAAAAGATACACCTGAGAGTGAGTATCTGAGGCCTGCAAGTGTCACAAACTCACAGGCATAGCATTCTGTCTGCTGTCACACAGTTTGTGAATAGCTGTAGAATAGCTTCCACAAGCACACCCACATGTAGGTGTACAACCCACAAATATCAAAGGAGGTATCCAACTAATAACAGAAGGACAGTATAGCAGTTTACAAGCACTGCATGTGCCTGCTATCCATAACTGTTAGTACAAAGTACAAGGTGCCACTACTGCTCAGCAGCAAAATAAAATACCGTTGTAGGTGTCAAGCCCCACACCTTGGCCAGACCAGACTGTATGCAGTACCACCAAACCACAACAAACATATAAGGAATTGCTGCTGAAAGAAATATAGCAAGCATTACAAGGAGTGAATGTGAATGGAAAATAGGACAGCCATAGCAACACATTCCAGTAAAGACACATAGCAGGCCTCCAAGGAGTGAATGTAAAGGCTAAATAGTGAAGCCATAGCAACAAATTGCAAGAGCCACTGCTGTAAACCAGTTACTCCACAAGTCCCACAGGAAAGCACATACTCCCATTTAAACAGTATTAGTATTATTAGGTGTCAGTTAACATACACACTGAGAAGAATAAACTGGAGGAAGCAATAGTCAGGTGTCAGTACAACATGCATGTCAGTGCCTGCAACACAGCCTGAGATATGAGAGACATACCAACCTTTACGCTCACACAACAGTGTCCACAGCATACCAGCATGGTCCCCACCTTGAAAATCTGAAAGGGCTACACCTACCTCACCTAACATTTTATAGCACTGTCCTGAAATCACAGAGAACTGCAATTACCACACAGCAGGCTGCATGCAATTAGCAAATGCTGGCTAACAATTGGTGCAGAGGACATGCACATCTGCATATACCTACAAAAGCAGCCTGTACTCCCAGTCCACACATGCAATACGTTCATTGCAACAGCCGGAGGGAGAGAGAGACAGAGAGAGAGAGAGAGAGAGAAAATAAATAAAAACAAAGAAATAAAAAAAAAAAAACGAATAAGAGACACAGACTGCCAAAACTACAACATTACAGAACAGCAGGCTACCAAGCAGCAAGCCATCAAAAATAGCAGTGTCCAACAAAGGTAATGTAAACTAATAATGTAATAGTCTGCATACTGTGAACCCTCCATATGCGTTAGCAGTCTGTATATATATATATGAAGATGTGCATAGGGCAGGGGACATACTGCAACTGTTAGTGAAGGCTGGACATACATATGTATGTGAAGGATGCTATGTGCACATATCAATGTAGGTTGTAGTGCAACGTACAATGTAGGTTGTACAGTAATGACTGTTTAGCAGTATGTCAGTGTGTGTATTCATATGTGTAAATAAAAAGGTATATATATTATATGTATATGTATGTATATTTATATATGTATCTATATATAATATGCATATATGTATACATAGATAGAGAGGGATGTAGAAACAGATAGACCCAGAATGATACCACAGTACATGGACAAAATGATTGACCTCAACAATTGGCTAAGCTTCTGGTGTCATTCTAAGGGGATCCAGCATCTGTCTGCCTGGGACGACATGATCAACCGTCCATGATGCTTTGCCAGAGATGGCCTGCACCTGTCGCCCTCAGGATTCCGGATACTGGCTAAGACTCATGCCACCCCTATAGTGCCTTTGTCAGGCAAGGTTCAAATGACAAATTCACCACTGTAAATGGTGACATCTGTGCAGTGACAGAGACCTGGTTCAAAGCTCCAGAGAGCACCCCTGCATTACCAGGCTTCAATTCATACCACACCTTTTGGCCACCTAACCCAGAAAGAAGCACTAAAGGCAGAGTTGTGTCCATATTCATTAAGGAAATCCACACCTCCAGGCTAGTTGCACAGCATAATGCATCTGAGGTATCCAATTGCAACTAACTCTGGGCAAGACCGCAATCCAAATCGTAGCTTGCTACAGACCCCCCACCATGCCCCAGGATTCACACCCCTCATTTCATGATACACTGGAAAGTATTGTGTACAACCCAACACCCTAATAATGGCTGATTTCACCTACCCCACCATTAACTGGAAAAACTACTCCTGTACCAACTCTATTGCTCAACGTTTTCTAGAATTCATAAATACCAACGCCTTGGATCAACTTATTCACACCCCCACCAGGGGCAGCAATATCCCAGACTTGGTCATCACCAACATTGGAAACTGGTGTTCCACACCAGAGGTCAATTCCTCATTAGTCAGATCCGACCACAAGGTAATCAGCCTAGACATCCACATCCCACCCCCAGCCCCAATTAGGGACACCATCGTAACAAACTTCTCAAAAGCCAATGTCACACTTCTTAAGACAGAAGTGGCAAACTGCATGACACCCATGCAGACGGACAATAGAGGTATGACTGCCGAATCCTACACAAATGCACTGTATAAGCACTTACACGAGTGCATGGATCATGCTATCCCTAATAGAACCAAGATGTTATCCCCCAGACAAAGGAAACAAGTCTGGTGGTCCTCTGCCATAAACAAACTCTACATCAGTAGAGAGAAACTGTTGCAAAAATAAGTAAATTCCCATGACTGGAGGAACTCCCTAGTCAACCTCAGTAAGAAGCTGAGATCCCTCATAAAATCCCCCAAAGCTAGTTACGAAAACAAAATTGCCACTGACTCTAAAGACAACCACAAAGCATTCTATAACTATGTCAAGAATCTAAATGGGAACACTCAGATCTGCTCTGAGGTACAGCATAATGGCACTAAATATACAGAACCAACTGATATTGCCAACATCCTGGCAGATAGGTTCAGTGCTAACTTTACCCCCCTCTCACCCCCTAGAGGGCACATCTCTATACTGGAAGAATGCAAAGTCCCTATAATCACGGCTGCACAGGTAAAATACACACTCTCCAAAGCCAAGAACACAGCATCCATGAGACCTGACAATATCCCAGGCTGCATTCTACACAAACCACTGAATGAACTGGCACCCTACCGCAGTACTATGTTCAATCATAGCCTCACCTCAGGCTTTGTAGCCACTGAATGGCGCACCACAACACATCCCACTCCACAAAGGGGGAGCCATGATGGACCACGGTAACCACTGCCCCATTAGCCTGACGAGCCTGGTCTGCAAGGCCATGGAATGTACCATCATGGAACTCATACACAAAGACATTGGTAATCTCCAAACTCTGGACCCTACTCAGTTTGGATTTGTAAAAGGCAGATCATGTCTCCTAAACCTGATTGACTTCTTTGAAGCAGTCACCAAAGCCATAGATGATGGTAAAATGGTTCACACAGCTTATGTAGACATTGCCAAGGCTTTCAACACCATCCCCCATTCTGGAATTATAGATAAGCACACTAAACTAGGTATAAATCCCTATGTCATAAGATGGGTTGCCAACTGGCTCACGGACAGAACCCACACTGTGAAAGTAGCGTATCCCAAATCTGACATCAGACCAGTGACAAGTGGAGTACCACAGGGTTCAGTCCTGGGTCCTCCCCTGTTTGATATCTACTTCTCTGAAGTGCAGGCCAACACAGAAGGTCTGTGGCTAACAAAGTTTGCAGATGACTGCAAACTAGGAGCTATAATCGCAACTCCTAACGATGTGGGCAAACTACAAAAGGCCCTCACTGAGACAGATACCTGGTGTCAAAGCCATGGCCTGAAGCTCAATGCCAAAATGTGTATTGTCATCCCTGTGGTATAAACTCTGTACCCATGAACTACCACATAGCTGGTAGTCTACTTAATGCCAAAAATGTGATAATAGACCTTGGGACACAGGTGCACAGTAGTCTCTCCTTTGATAATCACATCGCCACAGTGGTCGGGAAATCCTTCTACGTGGCTCATCTCATCACAAAAGGATTCCCATCCAGAAAAAAAGAGGTCATTGTTCCCCTCAACTCATCACTTATTAGACCCATAATAGAGTACAACGCCCCTTTTGGTATGTACCTCACAGGACAACTACAACAACTGGAAAGACCACAGAAATACCTCACAAAGAGGATTACTGGCCTCAAACAGATGCCCTATGCAAACCGTCTCAAAAAACTACAGCTTGACTCCATGGCATATCGCCTACTCAGGGGTGATCTCTGCCTAACATACACAGCTATATCAAACCTAGAGCTGTTGGACATGCTCCACTTAAAGAAATCCCAATCCCTCTGAGCTACACACTCTGGGGACCTTAACCTTGTCACCACAAGAAACAGAACATGCTGTAGGGATAGAGTCCTGTCCCAGACACTTCCCATACTCTGGAACAGACTACCTATCTATGTCAAACAGAGCTCCTCATTAGAACTCTTCAAGAAAGATCTTGATTGGATGGGAAATGGGGAATTCACCCCGGGTATCACGTCTGTGGCTCTGCTCAACAGGGGCATAGGAAAATACCTTTCTTGGGTGGCGAAAGCCAGGGTACATTTATTGGCTAGGCTTGTATGGGCCCTAGGGCCGATAGCCTAGTACCTACCTATGAACCTATGAACATATATAGATAGATGGACAGAATATGTATATACACATATTATGTAATAGGCACATACATATATAGATATGTATAGATACATACACATATACAGACATGTATATGAATATCTCTCTCTCTATCTCTCACCCCCTCTCTCTCTCTATATATATATATATATATATATATATATATATAGATAGATATATACTGAGAGAGGCATATGTGTGCAGATGTATTGCAACAGGTGCCTGGTGACAAAGGCATGTACTGAACACCAGTGCGGATACAGGAGTACCATACCCCATTCCAAAACACTTACACCACTAACCACCACATATGTGGTTGCCTGCCTACTACTGGATGTGTCAGGAAGGGAACATGGGAAACAAGTGTACAATAGCATCCCCTGTGATATTCACAGTGGCACACCAGTCTTGTAATACCTGTACATGGTACATGTCAGCAGAAATGGTGTGTCAGCTAGTGAAATGTAGGTCACTGTACCCCTCTACACCTCACAATGTCCTACATGGTATGTACCTCCCATGACAGCTACAGAAAGGGAGAAGGATACAGTCATACCTAACAAACAGTGATAATGCTCTCAAACACATTACATATGCAGAGTGACTGACAAAACCACAGATAGAGTGCCTCTCAAACTACCGACACAGAGCATACCACTGCTGGATATACATAGTTAAGTCACACCCATAACAGTTGTCCAACAACCATGGTAACACCTCACAATATCCCCAGCATAAATGACCTATGTCTGTCATCCTTGGCACCGCAGTAAAGAGCACATGGTGGAGGTACAGGTTCCTACCCACAAATAGGCCATACCCTGGAGTAAACCACCCAGCATTATGAAGCAAGGCTCCCCATTAGTAGATGTCAGACATACCCCTATTGAATGTTATGCAGATAGGTAGTATGCCATATGAGTCACCCTGTGTAACTGTTTGACAGGAGCAAGTACAACCACATTACATGTGTCCCAAGGGACAGGGTAGCATAACAGTATGCTGCTGTAGGCTCAGGCCCAATAGCATACTACCTGCCTATGACACAATGCACACACACATGTACTCATTGCAATACCAACTATGTGAGGTGGAATGCGTGTGCCACTGACTGTGTGCAAGGTCTGTAATGGTGTGATTGCTCAGCATGACTTTGTGTCTGTCATGGTAGTGTGTGTCCTTGGTGTGAGGCCAGAGAAAGATGTGTCAGGTATTGGGATACAAACATACTACATTGCCATATGTTGTGCTGTGGTTCCCTGTATGTGACTGTGGTGTAGGTATGGTTATGGCAACAAAGACTACGGTGCACTACCAGTGACATTTGTACTGTGCATTGCATGCATTGCATGGGTTGACAATGTTCCCCATACATTACCTTGATACATACCCCCAGTGTGAGGCTGTGCATTGGACCTCAAACAGTGTGCCGACTGCTGGAGTCTACCTGTTTGTTGTATGAAGTGTGCCAGGCACTGTCACAGAGTTGTCGGCTGAGCACTGATATGTGGTCATTCACATGTGTATCCCCCAATAGACAGACAGATGCTATATATGGCAGTTCAGTGATATCACTACAGTAGAGTTTTATGTGTGCCATATCACTTGCTCACATATTTTTCTTTTCCTTCCAGGGCAATGGTGCACCAGCGCAATCCCACGTATTCTGCTGCAGAGGAAGAGGAGATACACCAGAGCCTGGTGCGGGATTTTGCCACACTCTTTTCCTGCACCAGCCAGAACCAGCAGGAGAGGGCTGCACTGTGGCAAGACCTTGTCCGTCGGGTAAATGGCATAGGCATGCACAACCGGACATATGAGCAGGTACACCATCACTGCAGTGATTTAATTAGAAATGTCCGTCAGCATGCGTCTGATATCCACAGGCAACAGCTTGCCACAGGTGGTGGGGCGGCTATACACCCCCCCACCAGACTGGAGGGGCTCCTCCTAAGTGTTGTGGCTCCAGCACAACAACAACAACATCCACACACATGTGTAATGATGGAGGCTGGAGCCACTCAGCAGGAGGACTTGGAACATGCAGGTAACATGCCATATCTATAGTTGACTGTTCTCTGCACTGGTAGTTTATGCATGTGTGAGGTGTGTACTGTGTTTGTAGCTATTATCCTGGTAATTCTTGTGCAAGAGTGATATCCTCAATATCGGCAGTAGACCTGTGAAAGCCAACTGTTGTACTACTGAACTGTATCATACTCACAGTATCAATGGCACAGTTGTGCCCACTGACAATGAATGTCTTATTTGTGCAGGTCCCTCTGGTGTAACAGCAAGGCAGCCAATCCATGCTGGTGAGTGTGTAATAACATTCCTTTAATACTTATGATAGTAATAGTAATAATACCCTAAAATGGTATTGCTATGTGTGTGATTGCAGGTGTGTCTGTGTCTGTGTGTTTGTATCTCATGTACTGAGGAGTGTGCATGTGTGCATGTGCCCATGTGTGCATGTGTGCATGTGCCCATGTGTGCATGTGTGCATGTGCACATGTGCGCATATGTGCATGTGTGCATGTCTGCATGTGTGCATGTGTGCATGTGTGCATGTGCCCATGTGTGCATGTGTGCATGTGTGCATGTGTGGTAACATTGTGTGCACATTGTAAACTGTGTTTCCTGTCTTCTTCTCACAGGTTCTGGTGCTGCTCTGGTGGTGTGCAGCAGGGAACCTGAATCTGCTGCTGGAGCTAGTGATAATGATGATACCTGTGTAATGGCACAGGGAGGTGTGCCAGGGTCCATTGTTGGTCAGCCAATCGACAGTACACAGCTGTCAACCCCATCAATGCACACAGTCATCCTGCCAATACATCCATTGCCACCAATATCCCTAGGTGATGGACAGCATACAGTGGGCATTGACCAGGGTAATGTGGTATCAGTGGTACATGCATCCCCTCACAGCAGCCATGGCCAGAGTCCTGACATGGTACCACACAGGCAGATGTCCAGGGGTTCTCGTGGGAGCATCCGTGGTCATACTGCCCCTGTCAGACGTGCCCACAGAGGTCTTTCAACCTCAGCTATGTTCCGGGCTGTAATGCAGGCACAGTCATGTATGGAACGGTACACCAGACAGGGTCTGAGGGAGCTGAGAGCACATCGCACTGCTATGAATGACACTATGCGTGACGTTGTGGCTGCCATCCGTAATTTCACCGAGGTCACTGACAGACATTGGGGGGACACATTAGATCTGTTCCACAACTACATGTCCATGAGCCAGGGCAATGCAGGGCGGTTGAGGCGTCAAGGTGGATGAATGCCAGCAACAGCAGCAGCTGGCAGTCATCGCGGATGACAACAAACCTGCGGCCGCTCCCATAGTGCCAGTACCAGCCCCAGCAATGCTGGGTCTGTGCTGTCATCAGACCGCCCTAGGAGACCACGTGCACGTGGCTCTGGACAGTCCCAGCAGGGACATGTCTCCAGTCAACAACCACCTGCTTCTGATGACAGTACCCAGTCTGGCTTAGTACCTGATACTGTCCGTAGCACCCCTGCCAGGCACAGGTACCGTGTCCGTGGCCAGAGACAGTGATCTTTACGACCTGGCAGGTACAGTCTGTGGCTGTCCACAAACACCCGTATATGGTGGCCACAAGGTGGAACTGTGTGCATGCATACACACATGCATAATGCTAACACCTAGGGCTAACACATACACACACACACTGCATCAACATTGCCCCATCTTCTACGGTTGTCCCTCACTAACACACACACACATACATGTCGACTGGTTGTATCAGTGGCAAACTCAGGCATACCAAGTACACACCCTGTGCATATGATGAAACTGTGCCACCTCTTGCAATCTGTAACATTGATGCAGGACTGGTTAACATGGTGCTGATGCACAGGGTGACTACATAGATGTGTAGTAATATTATCATGTTGTCAACTGTACAGTGTAATGATATGATTGCGGGTATATCCCAGCATGCCTGATGCATTAACAGTATGATTGTCATTGTATTGTTTGGTACACCCCTATTAATTACCATAGTGTAATGTCTGCACATCTTTGCATTCTGCTGGTAAGGCTGTAAACAGAAGGACACCTACATAGGTAGCACAGGGGATAAGTAAATGGAAGTTATGATGCTCAATGGTGGAGATGTAAACTGCAAGATGCATGCAGTACAACCTCTACTCTGCATGGAGAATGTTGATATCTGTGCAGTAATAGACAACAGGTTCAAGACTCCCAAGAGCACTCTAGCACTACCAGGTTACACCACATACCATGCTTGACAGCCCCAAAACACACATCTAACTATGACAGGAGGTGAGTCTCATTAAATGTGAGGGATACTGTGGTGGCAGGACAGGTAGCATACAGCCTACTAAGTTGGGGAATGCTGATTGAGGGCTCAGTGTCTGTCATTATAAATGTGTATTATTTCTGGTTTAAGCAGTTGGGCTTCAGGCCAGTTATTTGACATTACAAAGGTTCATGGTCTGCACTCTTGTGGGAGGAGAGGCTGGACTCTGCCCATCTGAGCTGGGAATTTCTGGCTAAAGGCTTATAGTGCCTGCATATTTGAACTGTTTCTTACTGAAATTGGTACACCTTGTTTGCTGTAGCATAGACTAGATCCATGCCTGCTGATTGTAGCTTTGTTTGTATGCTTGTTTGCTTGTTATTACCCTGAAACACTAATTCCACCTGAAATGCAGCTTTACAGTGCCTCTATGGATCCCTAGTGACATGTGCATTGCTTACTGTATGTATGTCCATGTTTCACTTGACAGAAAGTTAGTGTTTGTCATTTATTCAATTAAGTTACCTGTAACACATTGCATTTGAGATACCTGGCACTTGCTCACTGAAGCATTTATATATGCCAGCACTAACAAATTAAAAGCACTACACCCTCACAAACTCACCTTGTGTACCTTGTTCCCCATTGGCCCTTTTTGTTGTTAATTATAAAGGAATTCCCAATACTATCCTAGCATGTTCAAAGGTCAGTTGTCAATCTCCTCCACGGTCCAGCTGGTGAATCTGGGAATCTAGAGGCAATGTTACAACTGCCTCATTTACACAGTCAACCCTCTCCTCCTCCAAACAAATTCCACCACATGTGAGAGATGCAACCATATATCCAAACTGCAGGCTAAGCTCTCTCAACTCAGTACTGGCAAAACCTGTCAGGAGGAGAAGGAAACCACGGTCACTACAATTCCAGTCTCACATATACCTACCACGACAGCAATCCAAACAAATAAACACACACAACCATACTCGGAGTCTCTAAATAAAGGTCTGCCTACACAGCAGACACCTCCAAAGCAGACACACAAGCAATCGCTACCCCAGAACAGATCGCGTGCAACACATAGCTCACAAAACCAGTGTGCCGAACAGTCACAACATGTAAGGCTAAACAACACACCTGCTACACTTGTGATGGGTACCTCTATCATCAGGTACATTGATGTCCTGATCACCAGGCTGAACAAGGAGAAGGTCATGGTGAGATGCCTGTCGGGCGCTATGATCTGCCACATAACACAAGCACACAGGTCACTCCAAGGCATCTACAAATATGACTCAGTCAGTGTCCATGCCAGTGTGAATGACCTGAGACATACCTCCCTGGACTACATGATGAGAGACATAGAGGAGCTCTCTGAGCATGTGGCCCAGACTGGTATGACCCTGACCTTGAGTAGCATCTTACCCTCACCAAGAATGATGCCACAATATGTAGACAAGATGATCAATTCAGACAATTGGCTTATGTTTCAGTGCCATTCAAAGGGGATCCAGTGCCTGTCAGCCTGGGATGACATGCTCAACAAGCCGCACTGCTTTGCTAGGGACAGCTTGCACCTGTCACCCATGGGCTTTTGGATATTAGCAAAAGGCTCTTGATACACCCATAGTGCCTTTTTTAGGCAAGGCTCAACAGACAAGACCACCTCCATAGGTATCACAAGGGATAGGAAACTAATAGTAATGCTACTCAACGCCAGCAGTGTAAACCTCAAGATGCATGCACTGGAAACTGTCCTTAGCATGGAGAACATCAATATCTGTGCAGTAACAGAATCCTGGTTCAAGGCCCCCAAAAGCACCCTAGCACTGGCAGGTTATACCTAATACCATGCTTGTCGGCCACATAACTTGCACCGAAATGGAACAGGAGGGGGAGTATCAATATTCATCAAAGATACACACACCTCCAGGTTGGTGGCACAGCACGAAGCATCAGAGACTATCCATGTGCAACTAACAGTGGGTAAGACTGCCTTCCAGTTCATAGCCTGGCACACACCACACTCCCAAACCCAGGTAACCCACTTGGCCTACTTAAGAATACATGTATATCTGCAGGTGTCTCCAAACAACAATATATTAGGCAGCTTCATTTACCCACACATAGACTGTGAGCATTACTGTAGCTCCAACACCCTAGGTGTAAAGTTCCTAGAATCCATACACTCAATTGCTATGGAACGACTTGTTACCACTCCCACAAGTGGGGAATACATGCTGCACCTGTTCATCACCAACATGTGGACTATATGCTCCAGACCAGAAGTGTATCCCTCGCTGGTAAGATGACACCATAGACTACTCTCACTGTATATTCACATACCAAATGCAGCCCCTGCACAGAAAACCACAGTCATAAAGTTGTGTAATGCAAATTACATGTATTCACATGAGGCAGTCTTCACACATGGGAACTATTTCAGGTCACAGGTACATATGTCTATGTGGCACACACATACCTCATGTGTGCATTGACATTACTGATATGATCTATGTCATACAATATTAAGAGGAACACCCCACACACATGGACAAACTGTGGGACAAAAACACACATGGCATTTGTAAGATTCAAACCCCTACCTAACTATGTTATGACACTTGAGAGAGACGCATTAGCAGAGCATGCTATTCGCATTACTGGGAGGTTTCCCTTCTCCTGCTGTACTTTTAGGGTGCTGACATCATCAGTGTTTAGAAAGAGGAATGTGCATCATGCAGTGTGTTCCTGTAGTTGGCAAAAGGGACATTTTTTTCACACAGAATTGCACACACACTAACCCACCTCATCCAAACACACACACTGAGCATTTGCAGGATTCAAACCCCTACCTAACTATGTTATGACACTTGAGAGAGATACATTAACAGAGCGCACTATTCACATTACTGGGAGGTTTCCCTTCTCCTGCTGTACTTATAGGGTGCTGACATCATCAGTGTTTAGAAAGAGGAATGTGCATCATGCAGTGTGTTCTTGTAGTTGGCAAAAGGGACATTTCTTTCACACAGAATTGCACACACACTAACCCCCCTCACCCAAACACACACTGAGCATTTGCAGGATTCAATCCCCTACCTAACTATATTATGACACTTGTGAGAGACGCATTAGCGGAGTGCGCTATCCGAATTACCAGGAGATTTCCCTTTTCCTGCTGTACTTATAGGGTGCTGAGATCATCAGTGTTTAGAAAGAGGAGTGTGCATCATGCAGTGTGTTCTTCTAGTTGGCAAAATGGACATTTCTTTCACACAGAATTGCACACACACTAACCCCCCTCACCCAAACACACACGAACTGAGCATTTCCAGGATTCAAACATGGATGTGACATTGCAAATTCAACCCCTGGGATCTCCACTGTGTCCCTGCTTGACGGGGGCACAGCACACTAGCCTTACATGGTGCCTTCTGTGACCTACTTTACAGAGGCACAGTAGCCTACTGTACCAGGGAGGCAGATGCCAAGCACACTCTGGCTAAGCTTGTATTCCCTAGGGCAAACAGCCTAGTATTGACCTCTACACCCATATGTTTAATTTTCAGATGCACAATATTTGTTGCTGATACACTGTTTGCAGGTCTTTATTGCCATAGCTTTCCCTGTTTCTATGTACAACTTCTGTATCTGTGGAAGATGTTTGAATATGTGTGGGATCCACTATCTAACTTATGTCTCTGTAGTCATTTAACTGTGTGCACTGGGCAGATTGCTGTATTGTGGTTGGTTCCTGGTTTAACACATACAAATACCAGATATGTGTGACCAACTGCTAAACTGAGACATGGCCTAAGTGTGTGAGCATGCCCAGTTCAGGCATATTCTATGGCTTGTTGCCTGACATATGTCTCATTTATCAAAGTGTGCGAGCATGCCCAGTGTGTGCTTTCCATATGTTGAGATCTTCAGTCCACCACATTTGTGGGTGTGTGTAAACTTCAACAATATTTCACATTTATAGTTGTGTGTTGGGAGTCATGTTGTGTACATACTGCCCAACTGCTTTGTGTCTGAACCCGACACGGATTATACTGTGCCTGCAGGGTTTCCATGGGATAGTTTGCATACAGTTGTCAACATCCTTTCATACTGACCATACACTGTAATATTGTATAGTGTACTGGTTCAGTACTTTCACTGTGGTGGACAGTATCCTGGGTTTCTGTCCTATCACTGCTTTAAATATTCATAGTGAGCACACCAGACTGGTTAAGGCCCAGTTGTGCACATATGACCATGCTGCATTTTGTTCGGATATAGACTACTTACACCAGGCGTCTCCAACATTGGTAGTGTATTCCACAACTTGGGTGGACATTGACAAACACTAGCGATGTGCCCTAGGCCATTTCTACTGCTAGTCAGAGAGTGTGTTTGTCCTTCAACACACATTGTAACTGGAATTTGACATGACATATTTCAAGGTTAGTATACTGTGCCTCTGTCTACCCGTGACATAACAGTGATACCCAGGGTAAACCTACCATCTCCCATCCACTCATCATGATTCCTGTTGAGGAGAGTCAATGAGGGACTTTCTGGCTAACCTGTACTGGGAGTTTACTCAAGAGTGGAGTGAGCTTCTGGGTTATGGATCAATCACTACAGCATGTCCTATGTATGTCAGTGCTGGGGTTCAGGTCTCTCATGTGCATAGCTCACTGGCATTCAGATTGTACAAGGTGCAGCATGTTCATTGATTCCAGCTTGGACATGGCTTTATACATCAGGCACAGATTGCCTCTGGGCAGGCAGTATGGCACTGTGTGGAGCTGCAGTTTGTTTAATCAGGCAACACATGGCATCTGTTTGAGCTCTTTGATCCTCCTGGTGGGATACTTTTGGGGTCTTTCCAGTTGCTGGAAGTGTCTGCTGAGGTACATCTCACAAGGGCCATTGTACTCAATTGTGAGGCTGATGAAGGATGACTGAAGAGGCACGATGACCTCCCCTGATCTAGATCTGACTACCTTCATGATTAGGTGGGTATATGGTATGTTTCTGTAACCACTACAGCCACATGGTTGTCAAATGCAAGATATCTATCAAATTATGTTCCCAGGTCTCTTATTACTTCTAAAGTACTTAATGGGTTAACACCTATGTGGTAATTGGTGGGCACTTACTGTTTATCCACAGGGGATGACTATACACTTTTCTGCAATTAGCTTGATGACATGGCTCTGGCACCAGTTGTCTGTTTCTATGTGGCCCTTTTGTAGGATGCTTGTGACAGCTGGACAGTCAGATAAGGTGCCCAGTTTGTAGTCCTCTGCAAA
This sequence comes from Protopterus annectens, assembly GCF_019279795.1. Lineage (NCBI taxonomy): Eukaryota > Metazoa > Chordata > Ceratodontiformes > Protopteridae > Protopterus > Protopterus annectens. Next base: position 177,507,400 of record NC_056742.1, on the reverse strand, counting down.
CTTGTTCAGACACAGTCCTTCCATGTCGGCCTGTACCTATGGGAAATATATACCATACAAGGGAGGTCCCAGGACTGAGTCTTGTGGGATGCCAGTTGTAGCTGGTTTGTAGTCTGACATGGCTGCAGCATGTCTGACCATGTCAGTTCTGTCCTTGGGCTGGTTTGCAACCCATCTACTGACATAGGGGTTTATATTTAAGCTGGTGAGCTTATCTATAATGAACACGTGGGGTATTGTATGGAAGGCTTTTGCAAGGTCCAGATAGGCTGTGTGGACCACATTCCCCTCATCAATGGCCTTGATGACTGTTTCAAATGAGTCAGACATGTTTAAGGTGCAGGATCTGCCCTTAAGAAAGCAACGCTGGGTAGGGTCCAGTGTCTGTAGGTCCCCAATATCTTTATTTCTGAGGTCCATGATGATCCTTTCCATAGCTTTGCAGACCAAGCTTGTCGGGATTCTGGGGTGATAGTTTGTAGTATCCATTGAGGCAGCACCTTTGTGGAGAGGGACCACTGTTGCTGTACACTGCTCTTTGGGTACATATCCTGTGGTAAGGCTGAAATTGAGCATTAGTGTTATTTGGCATTCCATTCTTCTTGGAGTTCATGTTGGACACAGCCCAGGACACCATCTCGTACCATTGATGCTGTGTGTTTTGCTTTGAAGATGCTGCCTGTTACCTCAGCATCTGCAATGTCAGGGGGCAAGCACTCTGCTGGGATAGATATTTGTCATTTTGGGGGGGGGGGGGTTTGCACTGAACCTGTCAGGTTGGATGTTGGCAACATGTGTGGGTTTGGTGTATTGTTTATAATATTTGGTAATTCAGAGCATATCTGTGAATTCCCAACAAGGCTCCTACCATCAGTTAAGACAGCCTTGTGATTATCCTTAGTGTCCTGTACAATTTGTATCTCCATAGGTTCATAGGTTCATACTGGGCTATCTGCCCTAGGGCATTTATCAGCCTAGCCAGAGTGTGTGTGGCTTTCGCCACCCCTTGCTATGTGAATATTATGGCCATTTAGGGTTTACTTTACTGTGCCTCTGTCTAGATGTGACACACTGAAGACCACCAGTGTAAATCTATGATCTCCCATCCATTTGACAAGATTCCTGTTGAAGAGAGTCAGTGAGGGGCTCTGCCTAACATGGAGTGGGATTCTGTTCCAGAGTGTAGGGAGCCTCTGGGTTAGGAATCTGTCCCTCCAGCAAATCCGATTTATTTATGTGTTGAGGTTGACATCTGTCGCTCTTGCGGCTCTGATGGCTTTGGATTTTCTGAGGTGGAGCATGTCCATCAATTCTGTATTGGACATGACCTTGTACATCGGGCATACATCGCCTCTGAGTATGCAGTATGTGACTGCATACAGCTGGGGTGTTATCAGCCAGGCAGCATATGACAAATGTTTGACACCCTTTATCCTCTTGGTGAGGTACTTTTGAGGTCTTTCTAACTGCTGCAGGTGTCGGGTATGGTACATCCCAAATGGGGCATTGTACTCACTTATGGGCCTGATAAGAGAAGAGTATAGGGGCACAATGACCTCTCTTGATGTAGATGTGAATCCTTTCATGATAAGCTGGCCAATATAGGTGGTCTTCCTAGCCATGTTGGCAAAGTGAGTGTTGCATGTGGGGTTACTGTCCACTTGTGTCCCTAGGTCCCTGATTACTTCTTCCATACGTAATGGATTACCACCTATGTGGTGATTTGTGAGTACCTTGTTTGGTATTTGGGGAGACATTCATACACTCCAGTGTCTTCAGGAAGGCTGAGTGGTGTTCCTGGGTCTGAGAGGGTGGTCTGTAGCATGCTACAAATTGTACAGCGGTTTTGCCTACAGTTAGTTGCACATGGATGGTCTCTGATGCTTCGTGCATTGTCAGTAACCTGAATGTATGGGTACCTTTGCTGAGTATGGATACTCCCCCTCCTTTTGTGGTTTGGTCCAGGTTTTAGGGCCGAAAAGCATGATTTGAGGTATAACCTGGTAGTGCTGGGGTGCTCTCTGGAGCCTTGATGCAGGTTTCCATCACTGCATAGACATCGATGTTCTCCATACTGGGGAGGGCCTCGAGAGCGTGCATCTTGTGGTTTAGACATCTGGCATTGAGCAGCATTATCCTCATGTTTTTTCCACTTATGTTTTCTGGGGAGGTGGGTTTGTCTTTTCAGCCTTGCCTACAAAAGGCACTGTGGAGGTGGCAAGAGCCTTAGCCAATATCCAGACACACAGGGGTGACAGGTGCAAGCCATCCCTAGCAAAGCAGCGTGGCTTGTCAAGCATGACATCCCAAGCAGACACACATAGTATCCCCTTGGAATGACACCAGTAATTGAGCCAATTGTTAAAGCTGATCATTCTGTGTTTGTACTGTGGCATCATTCTTGGTGGGGGTAGGATGTTGATCAGGGTCAGAGTCATACTGGCCTGGCCTACATAATCGGAGAGCTCCTCTATGTCTCTTTACATGTAGTCCAGGGAGGTACATCTCAGGTCATTCACACCAGCATGGACAATGACTGAGTCATATTTGTACTTGCTTTGGAGTGACCTGCATGATTGTGTTATGTGGCGGATTGTAGCAGCCTACAGGCAGCTTACTGTACCCTTTTCCTTGTTCAGTCACGTGAGCGGGACATCAGTGTGTCGGACTATGGAGTCACCTATTACAAGTGTATCAGGCATGTTGTTTGTCCTTACGGGCTGTGACTGTTTGGCACACCGACTTTGTGTACTATGTGTTGCATGTGCTATGTTTGGGGTAGTGGTTGCTTGGGTGTCTGCTTTGGAGGCCTCTGTTGATTTGGTGGTTTTTAATTAGAGCCTCCAGGAATGTTTTTGTGTGTTTATGTATTTGGTTTGCAGTTGTGATAGGTCTATGTGAGTGGGTTTGTGGTGTGTGTGGTTATCTTCGCCTCCTGACTAGTTTAGACAGTACTGAGTTGAGAGAGCTCAGCCTCCAGTTTGGAGACGTGCTTGCATCTCTCACATATATTTGTATTTCTTGGGGGGTGGAGGGGGTTGTCTGTGTACATGGGGCAGGTGTAACATTTTCCAAGATTCACAGATTCAACTTGTTGTAGCTGGCCTTAGTGGATTTTATGACTGGCTTTATTTTATTGCCATAATACTGATCAGAGATTACTTCCCTTTTTGGGTTTGCTCTATCATGTGGTGACTTCCTCATTCTCTTGCATGGTTTGGTAATGGCTGTGGTCCACCATGCCAGATGCCTGTGTATATGGTATTGGGCCTTGGTTTTATTTGGGATTGCATAATCCATGCATTCCTGACTGTGTTCATAGAATGCATTTATAAAAGGTTCTGAGGTGTGGCCCATATTTTCCACAGGCACAGGGCCTTTAATGGATTCCACGTCAGTTTGGAGGAGTGCAACATTTCCTTTACACATGTTTTTCACTGTGGGTTTCTGGCCAGGGACTGTGGTCTGGATGTGAATATCCAGTGTGATTACTCTATGGTCTGATCTTACCAGTGAGGAATACACTTCTCATCTGGCCATAGAGTACCCATGTTGCTGATTATCACATCCAGTATGCTTACCCCTCTTGTGGGAGTGGTACATTGTTCCTGAGCATTTTGGTTTATGGATTCTAGGGACCTTTGGCCTACGGTGTTGGTGCTGGGATAATGCTCCCAGTCTATGTTTGAGTATTTTCAGTCACCCAATATAATGTTGTTTGGAGAGCTTGATATTTCCATGTGTTCCAACGTAGGCCAAGTGCAGTTCCTGGCATTAGGAGGGTAGCCTGTAGCAGGCTACAAACTGGCAGGCAGTCTTAGCCACTGTTACTTGAGCATGGATAATCCATGCTGCTTCTTGTTGTGGTACCAACATGGGGGTGTGGTTATCCTTGACAATTATTGCTACTCACCCTCCTTTTGTAGTTTGTTCCATGTTTTGGGGCTGTAAAGCACGGTATGAGGTGTAACCTGGTAGTGTTAGGGTGCTCTTGTGAGCCTTAACCCAGTTTTCTGTTACAGGACAGATATCAACATTCACCATGCTGAGGGGAGTTTAGACTGCATGCATCTTTCAGTTTGGACATCTGGCATTGGGTAGCATTACATCTAGGTTCTTATCTCTTGTGATACCTATGGAGGTGGAGCATCGTGTCTTGCTCAGCATGTCATCCCAGGCTGGCACACATTGGATCCCCTTTGACTAATGGCAATACTTAAGCCAATTATTGTAATTGATCATCTCGTCTTCATATTGTGACATCATGCTTGGTGAGGGTAGGATGTTAGTCAGGGTCATCATGTTTGCATATACTACATGGTGTTACATTGCTTAACACATGGCAATCATGCCTCAGGTGGTGCTGCAGGGCTGTCTATGTTGGATGCACATACTACACTCCCTGTACATGTTTGATAGCAGGTTGTGTCAACTTAGGCATCCCTTTTACTATATGTGTGAGTCAGAGAGGTATCATTTCCTGGGTTCCTACTGAGCCAGTGTATGTGCTATGCGTTGCCGCTTTGCCAAGGCCAAGGCATACTGGGCACACCTCCTTCTGCCTACTGGGGCAGGCTCAGGTTGTTCCTCCTCCGAGTCACGCTCTGCCTGTGATTGGCTTGGCAATGGTGGGGGGCTGTTTGGCCCAGCCCTATGCTTTTCCTGCTGCAGCTGTTTTCGCAGAATCATATTATGTAGCATAGCACATACCATGACAATTTGGGTACATGTAGTTGGTGAGTACTGCAAGGCTCCACCAGATGTGTCCAGGCACCGGAACCATGACTTGAGCAGCCCAAACACACGCTCAATTACATTTTGTGTTTGTGCGTGTGCCTCATTATGGCATTCTTGTTCAGGTGTGTGTGCATTTCTGATGGGTGTCATCAGCCACGGCTCCAGTGCATAGCCAGCATCCCCGACTAAGTGACCATGTGGGATGTCCCCATTGGCAAATGTCTGGTACAGCTGCGTCAGATTTCAGATATGGGAATCGTGGTAGCTTCCAGGGCAGCCAGCACACACATTCATTATTATGCCCTGGGCATCACACATGACCTGGCAGTTGATGGAGGGGAAACCCTTGCAGTTAATGTAGGCCCTACCCCGCTCACCTGCTGGTGCTTTGATGCGTATATGCATGCAGTCTATTGTACCCACTACCTCAGGGTATTCAGCTATTTGCTGGAAGAGATGCATATTGTAGGCCAATACCTCACGGGAATTGGGGAAATATACATGTTCACCGACATGTGCTGACATGGCATCCAGGAACTGGTGCAGTACCCTGGATGCTGATGCCTGTGATATCCCCATCATATCACCAGTTGGTCTCTGGAAGGTACCTGTTGCTAGTATTCTTAGGCCAACACATACCTTTGTTTCCACAGGGATGGGTTCCCCTCTGTTGGTTCTGTGTGTGAGGCGTGGCCTGCACAGCACAACAATTTACTGCAGGAGGTCTCTGTCCACTCTATAGCACTCCACTATCTCCAGCTCATGTAACCTCTGGTAGGTGGCCCTGGGCCTGTACACTCTTCTCCGTCTCCTCACTGTGGGTTGTCTGGCAGAATTTGCATAGTCACCACCCCCAGCAAGTTGCATATGTCTCCTTATAACAGCTATGGCAGCCCCTAGCATTTTTGGTCTGAGTGAAGCTTTTTCAGTTTTCACTTCTAGTAGCTTACTCCTCTGTTGCAGTGTCTCTTGAGAGAAACATTCTGCACTGTTGTTTGCAGAGTTTTAAGTGCTGGGCTGGGCTACTGTTCTGCCTGTGTAATTGCCTGCTTCTGATTGTTTTCACCTGCTAGCTCTGCCAGTAATTTCTGCTAGCTTCCTACTATTTCCCATGCTTCCTTTTTCCCTTCTGTTTCCTCAGGGGGGAGCAACGCGCATACCAGCAAAAACACACTCACACTGGCTAACACGCGCACACATGCTTAGACGGACTAGAATCTCCTTATTTGGGTTAAAATGCGCGCACACCAGCGCAAACAAGCATACAGGTGTTTAAACAGGCTCCTGCATGCATATTCTGCCTTAAACGCGCGCACTCACACTTACACGCGCGCACTCTATCTTACTCGTGCCTACAAGCGTGCACATGTGCGCATGCACGCCCAGCAAGAAACTTTGGTGTTATCCATCGTGTACACCTTTCCATTTCTTGGCTTTCCCATGCCTACTTGTTGACACTCCTCTTTCCATGATGTGTGACTGACAGCTTTCACATGCCACTGTGTTCCAATGAGCTGCATTCCTTTCATACATTCCCCCTGTGATGTCACCTATCTCCTACTCTGTTACTCCCCCTTATCCTACTCCTAAACTGCACGGATTGTGCTCATTTTCTATGTAACAGTGCGATTCACTATCCTACCACTCATTTACATAGGATTGCCTACTAATGCTTAGTTACATGTCTTACACTCCGCTTCCCCCCTTAGCAACCCCTACTCGGTGGCCATGTTGTTTTACCCTGCTATTCCCTTCCATTGTATACTCATGCTTTGCATAAACCCACATTTGTGGGTTTAATATTTTTATTTTTTGTTTTTTTATAGCGCAGCCCATTTGCGCGATGCTGTGCTACGTTTAAACATCGGCGATCGCCGAAAAAAAAAATATTTTTATTTCATGTTTGCATCAGGGTACGTTGCCAGTGGCCACATATTTGGCCATTGGCATGCTGCCTGCGACATTTGCAAGCTTTATTTGGAGCTGACAAGGCTCCATTGTGTTATTTGCAGAACGGTACTCAGTTATCAACTGAGTACATTTCTGCAGATAACACGGCTCTTACACGGGCAGGTTTCTGCTTCCTGGATTGTGAAATTACCTCATTTGCATGCCTTTCAGCTGCAAGTGAGGTAATTAGCATATCCACGCCCTGCCCGTGTAAGAGCCGTTTTAGGTGCTCTCTTACACGCACATTCAGGCTGTTCCTGGATCGTGATGGCTGCATGGAGTCTTACACTACTCTTAGACTCCATGCAAGCCATCGTGAATCCTGCCCTTTGTTATATGATATATGTGGCTGTGTTATAAAAGATTAAATATACAGTTGAATAGTTTTAAAAATGTGTTCAGTATGTTTCAGACAAATCAACCATTCCTGGTAAAATGTTTTACTTCTCATTAGGACTAGTTAGTTGATAAGTAAGGGAAAAAAAACACAACACCAACAAATAGCTGCAAACAAACTGGAACTGCGACTTCTGCCAACATACTTTCTTTTTTGTGTAATCTAGTGAACAAAAATGAATCTTACATTTTAGAATGCTTGGTATTCTTTACCATTACTCATAAAATCATATTACTTAAAAAGATAACACCATAGTCATTCATTGTTTTTGTCTTATTTTTGCAGTCATAAAATATTGCTGAATTATAAACAACTTATTTAGCATTTAAATATCTAGATAATAAAAAAACACTACATTAAATTTTCTTTTCTGGATCTTTCCTTTGGTGATAGTAGCATAGGAGGTTGGTGGAGTCCACTTAAGCATTTCATGCCTCCTCCAATTGTAATTTTAAGTAAAGCTTTAAGAAGATGTTTGGCTTGTATACACACACACACACACACACACACACACACACACACACACACACACATAAATATGCACATTACTCTGTTAAAACATAAAAACTATGGAGTCTGTTCTTTCTGTTGCAGATCAAGCTTGTGATTGTTACACAATAAAAAAAAAAATTATCCCTGAAGAGGTGAGCAAATAAAATAAATTATCTTTTGCTCTCTCCTGGATACATCTACCACTAGAAAATTTCAAAGAAAGTGAGAATAAATTGTATCTGAAAAGCATGCTTCACACTGTTTCAGTCTGTTTCAAAGTACATTTAATTTGGATACGAGTTGTAATATTGGCTGAAGTGGATCAGGGTTACCATTTGACCCTCTCTTATATGAGCTCTAACTGCAATGTAAACATGCTAATGTGATTCAGAAATGTTGCATCTTGTGTCATAGATGATACCTAAATGGAAGGGAATAGTGGAATTCAATTTACACAGGTACTGATGATAAACTATGAGCATTTCACATACCGGAAGTTACCTGATTATGACACTCATTTATTTGAAATAAGTGTTTTATGTTGGGGTAATTGCTTAGTATGTCCCTATTTTAGGGTCTCAACCCATTCCTCTGTTACATATACTAATCTTTGAGGTCACTTACTTGAATCAAAAGCAGGTGCTTGGAGCAAAGAAAAATAGTTGCCTTTCTTCAAAATCTTCAGAATATTGAAAAGGTTCAATTTGAAACATTATGTGCTTGATTCAAGTGTATGTTCTAGATAAAGCTGCATAATCCTGCATACCTTTTCCTTAAAATGTTTGCAGAGAGAAGGATTGGGGTACTTTTATCTACATCACCACAGGAAGAGGAAGAACAGATAAAGACTACTGTCAAAGAAAAGAAGAGATACCATGAGAGCCACCAAAAAAAAAAAAAAAAAAAAAACTTTAATAGAGGGGAGTGTGAAAGGGTACCATTATGGACTTATAATTTTAACTAATCCTTTAGAGAGATTATATAAAATCAGCCAATCACCAGTTAGGACTTGAAATTGATATATTTTCATAAATATAAGTGCTTATGTCTGACAGCTTTTAAAAGTGTGTTTTAAAAATGTCTGCATCAAAATCCAAAATCTGCTACACTGAAGAAATGAAAAAATGAAAGCCATTTCTATATTTATCTAAACTCCATTTTCCTATTCTCATCTTTGTAGCAACCTCAGATTGATTGTACAATTTATCAGGTGCTATGGAGTTGCAATATTTCACATAAAAAATGCAAGGGGATTGTAACCCCCAAGAAAACATGTTATCCATATCAGTGTGCATCTGTAATACTGTGATCTCCACTTTATAATTTCAGGACAAATTGTATGTTTTATTGTCCCAGACCATGAGGTCTGTTTAAATGACCAGCAACCAAATAACAAACCAAAAAGTGCCATCTCTATGACAAAAGTATAAAGCATTGAGTGCAGTCCAGATGCCATAATCCCAACCAATGAACTGAGCACCTTAGCAATTATTAAGGAAGGTTGGGAGCAAGTAAAGAACATTGACTGAACTAGCTAAGAAGGAAGGAATTGTTCTTCTCTGTTGCGATACCGGAACATTCTGGTGAAATGAGGGTAATGCATGCAGCACTAAGGCATGTGGGCTGGACACTGTCAAGCCATGCTTTTGTAGTACTTCTATATATTTCAATACAGGGGAGTGCAAGCACACCAGCGAGAAAGCATAGCAGACTGAGCACATCAGCTGCCAAATGAAGGGGTTAAGCTCCTTTGCAAAAAGAAGCTTCCTACAGATGAATGTCTGGTGGGGCTAAACTCTTACTCTAAAGCCTGGACAATAAAATGTGATGTTCAAAAGTTATTTCTCTAACAGAGGAGACCTCCTGATGTAGTTATGTGCTCTATTAAATTTTAGGAATGTAGATGGCAGCAAATGGGTCAACAGAGTGTTGTAGGCTCGATTATGAATAAGTTGTAGGAGAAAAGGAATATTTAAAAAAATTTCCTCAGTTCTTCATTCATTTTCCAATACTCTCCTTATGCTGTTCAGAGCTATAAGAGAGCTAGAGTTGCTCCTAGCACTCATTGGCAGAAGACAGAGAACCAGCTCTGGTCAGGATACCAGTCTGTTACAGAATGCTAGAACATACACAGAGTACACTCACTTATGAACAATTCTCTATAGGCCAGCTTTTGGTGGGATGTAGGAGGAAACTGAAGACTGAGGAGGTTATTAATTATTTTGCTTTATCTTTCTTATCAAGGAGGCAGACTGGGCCACTGGAGAGCCTTCTCAGCCATGATCTAGTTGTACAAAAAAGTAGAAATAACAATCCCATCTTCCAAGTGGTGCATTTTCCATACTTCCTAACTTCACTCCCTTAGAATACACTCTCTCACTGAGTGACTCCTTGTCTTTAGTTTTGCTAGCCACCTCTATTCCCTGTTCTATAAAATGTACAGGTTGTAATAATATTTCTATTTGCCTACTAACATTTTCAGGATGCAATGACATTTCTCTTACGTGCTTGCCAATACTTTCAGGCTGCAATATCAGCACATGATTATTGTAGAAATCCCTTCCTTCAAATCATGCTGTTCTTAGAATTTGCTTTATCGCACCCTATTTTAGCATGAAAATTCCTCTCTTTTTCAGATTAAAACAATAAATGAGAAGGTCACTGAAAAAACAATCAATAAAAACAAAATGAAAACTCCAGCAAAGCTAGAACTTCCACTGGGTGACCTCCCAAAACTCTTGTATCAGAGGCACATGGGATATATGCAAATGACCCTTATGAACATTAGGTGTTCCAGCTAATTGGCGATTCCAAATGCCCATGACTTCTTTCATCATTTTAATGGACAATTTCAGGCCAATAAAGCTAAACCACACTAGCTGTGGATATGCATATTTCGGCCTTGTTATGACCTCATCAGCACAGCACAAGCAGAGTGTTTGACTAAGTATAAGAAACACAGGGTTGTTATACCCAGCTGATGTCCATTATCATTAGGGTCACTGCAAAAATATCCCAAACAACAACCTAAAACAATAAATGAGAAGGTCACTGAAAAACCAATCAGTAAAAACAAAATGAAAACTCTAGCAAAGCTAGAACTTCCACTGAATTACCTCCCAAACCTCTTGTATCAGATGCACATGGGATATATGTAAATGACCCTTATGAACATCAGGTGTTTCAGCTAATTGGCGATTCTGAATGCCCATGACTTGTTTTGTCATTTTAATGGACAATTTCAAGCCAATAAAGCCAAACCCCATTAGCTGTGGATATGCATATTTCGGCTTTGTTATGACTTCGTCAGCACAGCATAAGCAGAGTGTTTGACACATTATCATTAGGGTCACTACAAAAATATCCCAAACAACAAACTAAAACTATAAATGAGAACTAGGAATAGAACTAGAAATAGGTCATAACAAGGCTGAAATATGCATATCCACAGCTAGTGGGTTTGGCTTTATTGACCTGAAATTGTCCATTAAAACGACAAAACAAGTCATGGGCATTCAGAATCGCCAATTAGCTGAAACACCTGATTTGCATATATCCCATGTTCCTCTGATACAAGAGGTTTGGGTGGTCATTCAGTTCTAGCTTTGCTGGAGTTTTCAATTTGTTTTCCCCTTTTTCGACTGTAATCTCGCAGACTGATCAGTATGCTGACAGATCTGTTTAAATGATGTATGATCTGCCTCTCTGTGTTTCCAGCCAAAACTTTCCACCTTTAGAACTTTCTAGCAAACCTCTACTTGGTTCACTCATTTCATTTTGTGTGTCCAATAGTTTTGCTCCCTCTCTTTCTCAGAGCTTGACAGAGGAGTATATGTTTTGTAAGTTTTTTCTCTATTATTATGTCATATGTTAAATTGGGAATGATAGCAAGGACAAATTACCTTCCCAAACACTATTTGTATTCTGTCTGAATAGTAGGGTACTGTTCATCATCACCATGAATGCGCAGAACACCTACATAGTTTTCCTCTTGCATACATACGTCTCTTTTGTAAGTGTTACCATAATGCCCAATAATTCTTGCAGTTCTCTGTTTTAGGTTTAGATCTTACACTTAATTAACTTAGCAACAGCACAGCAACAGAATGCAGTCTCAACCATCCTTGTTTATAATTTATCACATTTCATAGGCCTAATATCACTACTAGCATGCTTTTCAGGGTCAATAGCTTTCACAGATGTGACATTACTACTACAAAATCCATGTGACCTTTATTCTCCATATTTAAAAGAGTATGTCTACAATTATTTTTTGTTTGTCACCAACATTGTCATAAGTTTTAGTACAGGTCTGTGCTGCTCAGTACTACAGATACATAGGTAGTTAATAGGTACGCAGTCCAGAAGGCCATAAAGGGTGCATTTGGCATAAAGGTTAAGGCTTTTGCCTCAAAGACCCAAGGTACAGGGTTTGATTCTGATATTGGATTATTGGCTAGGCTTAATATGGCCCTTCAGGGCAGTTAGCCTAGTATTCAGCTATGAACCTATGAAGAAGCCTAAACCATATTCCCAATTGCCCTAAAGCACTGTCTGGTTAACTGACTTGCTCATGGTCAGAGAGCAGATAAATTAATTCACCAAAGGAAGTAGCTCATTAACAGCTTATAGCCTTAAAAGTCTGCCTGGCATAATAATATTTCTTTTAGAAAGAATTAAAGATTCACAATGTATAAGGTCAGTCTGACACTCCTACTGTCTTAAAGTAGTAGGTAAAATGTTTGGAAATTGTTGAGTGGTATAAATTCTATCACTTTTACCTTATCATGCTGATATTTAAGTTACATAACTGTCAACTTACCATTTTGTTATGAGAAAATATCCTGCAAAGAAGCATTAAAAATTTAAGGCAGCACCAGCGCTGTCAAATAAAGCCTTTTTTACTTTATCATTGCCCTAGTAGTCAGTCCCCTACATGTCCATGAAGGATGACAGTGGTTTACTAATTAAATAGTCTAATACAACCATGGTACAAGGTAGCTTGATGCCCTCTACTGGTGGGTATACTACTAAAAGGTGGTAAGATGCCCCTATAGGTTCCCCTCCTGGGTAACTTGTTGTAATGGTGGCATACTCCTTGGGGTAGCCATCACTTTAGCTACTACAAACATCCCTTCAGGTGCAGCTGCTTTGTCTGTATTGACTACCCTGCTGTGCTGATCTTGGTATTTGGATCCAGACAAAAGTGCACAATAAAAATAACCATCACACCACAAAATTCTCGCTCTCTTTTTTGGGGAGAACTTTCATATTGCCAGCAAAAGGTTTCAGGACTTTGGAATCAATAAGTGGTGCTGAAATTTCCATCACAATCAACTAGTGTGCAATAATAACACAGCTGAGGTCATGTACTACATACGTGTGAAATAAGGTAGGTTCTTCCAAACAAAACAAAGTATTGTGGTTTAATTAAATGGCTCAGTCTTATACCGCTAAAAATAGGTTTTGTTAGTAGATCTCCATTGCTGGTTTCTCCTGACAGAAATAATTTCTAACCTATTTTCATTGCAATTGACTCTCTCCATCCCTCCCCACCTTCTCTCTCTTATGAACAAAGCCACTGATCTTAACACCAGCTTTCTTTTCACAAAGAGTAAACACTAGGCTTTCATCAGCCTTTTTTGGTATTACCTCCAACAAACCACTAAAGGAACATGTTCTAATTAATACAGCCAGTTACCGATCTGTTCTTTATGCAACAGGTAAGCTTGGCAAAATACTTAATTGCACTTAAAGAAATATAGACCTGTTGTACCAGATTATTTAAATCACTGTCAAACATTATTTACACATACTTGGTTCTCTTGCACTCCTGTTTGGATAGAACCACCAAATTATGCTACTATCATGTAAAATACATATATTATTATACATATTTTTATTTTAAAAAAGTGTAGCTTTGGGAGGGCTAGGGTAGAGACTGTGTACCTGTTTTAAACATACAATGGGTTATTTTTTTAATTTTTTTAATTTTTTTTAGCTTACAAAGAGTAATGCAAATACAGCAAGCTTCAGAGAATTTTAGTAATTGATGATACACCAGAGATGTAGTTATACTTGTGATGACATCTTAAGGATATTAGTAAACTTTGTTAATGCACCAAGATTGCATGCAAAGAAAAAAATATGTAAATGGTGTTTTAGATACAAATGTTTCTTGTTACAGGGCAGAAGGTTGAGACACAAATAAATAACAATAGGAAGTGCACTCACTAATATGCAGTTTATGTGTTTTATTTTGTTTGGTTTTTTTTTTGTTGTTGTTGTTTTGAGCTCAAGTTTATCATGTTCCAGAGAATTGCTATTTCTATGAGCTACAGCAGTCTTAGAGATACTATATACAAGTGTCAAAGGTGAGGGGGGCATAGCCCTGATATCATTGGCCAGAAGATGAAGCACCCCTTCTTCCTTACTGGATATTTGTGGTGGAAGCCCCACAATAAATGCTTTAACAGTGTTTTGGTTTATTTCAAAGTGTCAGTGTTTGTGCTACATATTCATATCTTTACTACATGTCTGTCATGGATCAGTTTTTCTCATTCCCTTTGTCCAGGGTTTATGTTTAGGATAAATGTACATTGATAAATAAGTAGATATAGGCAAATATATGTATGGGAAAATGAGGGTTTGGTGTGTGATGCATGAAATTATTTGATAACTGAAATGTTAAGAGAACAAGCTTTGGGATGAGTCACAAACTATACTACTACAGTACTAGCTAATTCAGTATCACATATTCCACACCCTATGTATTTGTCCTATGTTCCTATTTTTTTTTTAAGTTGCTCTTTTACATTCATACCAGTGGCTACCCTCATTGTGTTAGTTGTCTGCTGATTAGGGTGTTGTGCAGTTTCCAGAGGTTTTCATGAATGGCCTATCTTGTCAGTGGTTTTCAGCTGTAGTACTAGTGTAAGTTTTAATTCTGCTTTCTTTCTGTTCCGTTTTGATTTCAGTAGTGGAACAAAGGTTTTGTTTTATATTGCATTTTTAGTTACCAGAATCTTAGATATAGAACCACATCCATTTTATTTTGTCAAAAAATGTCATTTCCTAACTGGATATTTGTGGTGGTAGGTTTTTCTTTTTTCACCTTCATTTTTTCATTTATACTTAACTGAATTTGTTTTGTTGGATTTCATTTAAATGGGCAATTTTTTTTTATTTCTTTGTTGGATAATTAGGGTGCACATAGGTGTATTACATGGAAAGGATGGTAAAAACAATATGAACATTCTAGCTCAGACTGACTGTGTAGTGTGTGTGTACGTGTGCGTGTGCATGTGCGTGTGTGTGTGTGTGTGTGTGTGTGTATATATATATATATATATATATATATATATATATAAAATAAAAATATACATATATATATATATATATATATATATATATATATAAAAATATATATATATATATGAGTCTACTTTCATTCATCAAATTTACACTTAACCGAACCACCAAAAAGCAAGACGACTTCATTGAATCCTTATTATATCAAAGTAACCAATCACCAATATTTTTTTCAGGGAAATGAACCACTTGGCTACCAGGGTGAACTTTGCCCTTTTCCCCAGAAGAATGCGAGCTTGGAACTGGTATATTTAGTTGGGGAGTGTGGGGTGCAGCCCCCTCATGGGTGGGTGTGGGGCACAAAGCCCCCCACTTTAATGGGTTTATTTTGTGTCCGTTTTTTTTTTGGTTGTTTGTTTTCTCCTGGTGGCCAAATGGTTTGTTTCCCTGAGAAAAATATCGGTGATTCTTTGCTTCAATATAAGGATTCATTGAAGCTGTCTCACTTTTTAGTGGTTCAGCTAAGTGTAAATTCTATGAATAAAAGTAAAGCTGTGTGTGTGTGTGTGTGTGTGCATTTATATATGTATATATATATATATATATATATACACACACACACACACACATATATTTATATATATATATATATATATATATATATATATATATTATTATTATTATTATATTTAATCAGGGAGAAAATCTCCAAATTATTACAAAACATTTTAAGAACAAAAATTTTACAGTCTTCAACAATAAAATAAAAAAGGCTGCATTTGAATATATACAAGGTACATAACAAGCATTTAATATTTAGAGAAATTTTAGATAGTTTGTATAGAAATTAAAGGTAAATTAGTTTAATATCACCAGGGATTGCAATATGAAGTGAGGAAAAACAGGCTTATGATATACTTAGAGAGAAAGTCAGGGAAGAGAATTAGATAGCAGTAAGGAAGTAAGTGATGAAGGGAGAGTAAGGAAGTATAAGAAATGAAAAGGTACTTGTTTACAATTAGGGATATCATTTATCCTGGTTTTGAGTAAGAGCAAAGCCAGATTTTAGCTAGGAAAACTTTCAGAGTGTTTTTGAAAGATGGGACAGATGACCTGATAGATACAGGTACGGACTTCCATGCCTTAGCAACCTTGTACTAGTATGGACAATGCCCAGCAGATTTCCCAGGTTTCTAGACGGGAGTTTTTGGTCACTGTATCAAAATGACAGACTGGGAACATAGTTGTGTAGAATGTTTTTTAGTGCTGAACAAGAAGATGGATGCTGGATAATTTTATAGGTGATAAGAAATTGTGTATATGTTAGTTGATGTGGCAGTTCTAACCAATTTAGGCTGCAAATTTAGCAACTTTGTTACAGCATTGTTCAAGTTTTAATTTTTGTGAAACCTGGAGGTTAGTAAGAATGGGAGCACCATAAAGAAGTGCGTGGAAGAGATAAGTAGTGGCAAGTGTAGTATTAGTTGTGTTTGTGAGAAAGTTTTTGGTTCTTTAAAGCATCCCTAGTTTTTGAGTAGTTTTCTCTTACGCAATTTTGTATATGCAGGTTGAATTCAAAATAATCATCTACTATCAACCCTAATAATTTGTTATGAGAAGTGACTTCAATGGTTGTATTATCAAGAGAGAAGACCTATATATACAGGTCTGTCAAGTACAAATGTATGTATTTTATGTATTGATATTATATATAGCTTTTAACTATATTATATATAGATGTGCAAAGCAACAAATATATGTGCATTCAATTTGCATAATGCATCTTTTTATACATAATATGGGTAGTATTCATAGCTGTTACTCAAAAGTGTAAAGGCAATTGGTGCTGTTTGTGTGTAAGAACAACAAAGGTGTGATTCATAGAAGCCATTTATGCTAAAGTAAGGAAATTAACTAATAATGAGATGGTAATAAAATTATATAAAATCTCATATATTAATAAGTCTTTTTCCCACCTCTTTGTGATTTTCACATGTTTCTACATCATGTGCAGATTAAAGTTATAAAAGGAGGAATTGTGCCTTTTCTATCCACTTTGCAATTGGTGAAGATACTTTCTCTTACTGCTAGCTTTGTTATTTCCTTGTATGTGCTGCTCCTCTTAGCCAAACCAAAACCATTTGAATCCAGCAGTGTTCACCAGTCAAGAAGAATGAAATACACATAAACATCTACAGTTGATAAAGAATGAAATCAAGGTCAGAAAACCTAGCGTTTGCAAAACACTTTTATTGTTGAGCACTTTCGTCCATGCAGGACTTCATCAAAACATAAAATAAAATTATTTGTAATTTTTATACACATCTAGACCCCCAATAACCAATACAAAATCTCATTTAATTGACTTTCCACCAATCCCACCTGTTTTTATTACCGGCTAACTTCTATAGTTTGTTATGTAGTCTCTGTAGTACACTTTTTAAAGATGCTATGTCAATCAAACCTGGGAACCTTTGTGCCTTTACCTAAGTTGTCAACTTAATTCCTTTTCTTCTGTTATGTTGTGCCATGGTCCTCCCCTTGGATCCCTTTCATAGGTTCATAGGTGTGTACTAGGCTAATGGCCCTGGAGTGTTTACAAGCCTAGCCCGTAGGATTACCATGGCATATTTTCCAAAACTAAAAATTTATATCCTTTAAAGTTCTCACAGGTTTGCTTATGCTTCACTACGGCATTGTTGGAATCCTCCCTCTTAATATCGTACAAGTGTTCATAAATACTTGTACACAGAGCCCTACTAGTTTCTCCTGCATAATAGCTCAAACATGCCCAGCAGATAGCCAAGTCCACCACCCCTTACTGAATTATAGTTATAGTATCCATAACTGTATATTTTTCCATCAATGTTTTCCAGCATTAAAGTGTCAACTTCCATAACATATGGCCATTGTGGACATCTTCCATATTTGTATATCTCCTCTTCTCATTTCTTTTCCCAGTGGGTGTTGTTTTATTCCTTTCTTCTAATATACTCTTAATATTTCTATCCCTTTTAAAAATAAATGTAGGGGTATTATCCATCTGTCTCCTAAATATATCATCAGCAGATATAAAATACCAATTGCCCCATATTATCTTTATGAGATCCTTGACACTACTCATAAAAGTAAACATTGCTTTTTAAAACTCCTCTTGTGTGTTTTTTTTTTTTTTTTTTTTAGGGTTTCCACACTAATGTGGCTATTCATCCCTAACAATGGGACACATTCACCCTGAATTCTTTTCAAAAATTACCTCATCAAGTATTGGTAAAATAAATTCCCTAGGGTAGCCCCTCTCCAAAATTAACTTAACTAAATAATTCATTTCCTGCAGAAATGTTCCTTCCTCTGATGCCATTCTTTCTATTTGAACCATTTCCCCTTTACAAGCCCCATTTTTTCTGATGTTCAGGGTGCATATTGTCAAAATGCAAATGCAAGTTAGAAAATGTCTCCTTTCTATGGATGTTCGAAACAAAATGTTGATTCTCACTGTCTTTTGAAATTAATTTCCACATCAAAAAAATTCATTCTTACCTATGAATGTTTATATGAAAATTCAGAAAAGGTACAGTTTTATTAACATATCCAAAAAATTCATCCAACTCATCAGTTGTTCCTGTCCAAAGCAAGAATATGTCATCCAAAAAACTATAATAACCTGAAATAAATTTCATATACTCAGATCCAAATATAAAGCTCCTTTCCCAATGACACATAATGACATTTGCAAAAACAGGGGTGCACCCCACCCCCATAGCAACTCCTATTTTCTGGATGTAATACTCCCTCCAAACATGATAAAATTGTTTAAAATATTACTTTATTACTTAAAAAAATTGAAGATTGAGTGCTTTAATCTGTTTGTAACATAAGACTTCATCAGAATCTAGTTCCATAATTAAACCAAACATTTTTAAAAGCCCCACCATGATAAATGTGTAAAAAATAGCCAGTCATGTCTAAAATGTTATAACCACTCTCTTAAAACCAATTAAAAAAGAAAAAAATGCTGCACCTAAAATCTATTACACATAAAAAATTCATTAAACAGTTGATTTATACATTATACGACCTCAATCTTAAAACACTAATAATAGATATACTACCATTGAGTCTGAGGGGTGGCATTAGGGAATTAAGTCTAATCTGCCAGCTAAGTTGCCTGGCTTCAATAAGATCTTCCCATGGCCCCCCTCTTGTGTTCTTATTAACAATATCCAGACCGAAAAAGCTGAAACTACGGGTTGGAAAATTAGAAATGTGCTTGAAGAAAGCATTCTGTTCTTTCTTGTGTTTAATATCAGAGACATGTTCATAAATGTGGTCCCTCAAATGCCCTGCATTTTTCCAATGTAAAACCCACTACAACATTGGCAGAGTGCTAAATAAACCACCCACATGAATTACATCCCCCATTCTTGATAATAGGATATCTATTATTAGTGTTTTAAGATTGTGGTCATATAATATATAAATTAACTATTTAATGAATTTATGTGCAATAGTTTTTTGGTGCTGTGGGTTTTTTTTTTGTTTGTTTGTTTTTAATTGGTTTTAAGAGAGCGCTCATAACATTTTAAACATGATTGGTTATTTTTTACACGTTACTCATGGTGGGGGCTTTTAAAAATGTTTGGTTTAATTGTGGAAATATATTCTGATGAAGTCTTATGCTATAAACAGACAAAAGTCCTCATCTTTCAATTTTTAAGTAATAAAGTTGCATGTTGAGCCTTCTGGTACTGTTCTTGTCTCAGCTCTGAGTGGATTTTTCTTGGTGTGCTGGAATTGGTTCTTGGTTTGTTGATGATAAAATTGTTCACTAACACCAAACTAATCATTCCAGTTAAAATTTCAATCATCCTATTTAAAAGTCACAATCAATTAACACTTCCCTAAACCATTCTAAACAAGTCAGGTAAGGGATGACTGAAAAGTGGTTAATTACATCCATTGTAACAAAGCTTCTACTATCTGAAAACAGATCCTGAGTTAATTATTCTAAAACGTGCCATGAATCTTTTAATATATGTCTGTGCATAGTGCCAAACTTTTTAAATTTAAAATCAATACATTTTGCCAATGGCTCTGTTTTTGAGGCTCTTGCACCAACTATTGGATGTCGTGGGGAAAAGGAATTAAGATTGCAACTTAGGTTAAATTCACAAAGGTTTCTAGGTTTGAATGACATGACATATTTAAAAAGTGTACTACAGAGACTATGTAACAAACTATAGAAGTTATCTGATAATAAAACAACAGGTGGGATTGATGAAAAGTCCATTAAATGAGATTTTGTATTGGTTGCTGTGGGTCTAGATGTGTATAAAAAGTTGGTACAAATGATTTTATTTTATGTTCTGATAAAATCCTTTATGGATGAAAGTGCTCAATAACAAAAATGTGTTTTGCAAACATGGAGTTATCTTTGTGGACCCTGACTGATTTTCACCAACTGTGGATGTTTGTACTTGTTTCTTCATTTTAATTTCTTTTTGAAATACACATGGAGGAAAACTCATCAAAAGTTTGCTAAACAGGAAACCCTTGATAGATTTAAAGTGGGCAAGTATATTGTAAGGGTCTTAATGAGCATGTATTATCCCACATGGTTAATGGCGGGAATGTGATGTCTTGCTATACCTGTGCATACTAACATATGTCTGGCCCTCACTATACTTGCCATGGGGACCTTCCAGAGACTGGGGCCATGCTGGGTATTTTGCAGGATTCTGCCATGAGGATACTGCAGCAGTTACTAGATGTACTCTTTGCATGTGTAGATCAGTACATATATTACCCAGTGTCACCTCAGGACCAAGCCCAGACTATGCATACCTTTTATGGGGGGCACATTTGCCTGAAGTGCTTTTTTTGAAGGCTTGCACCCATGCTGCAATTAGAGCCCCATCTAGTCCATGGGGTGGGGAAGCATTACCATGATAGGAAGGGCTACCATTCCATCAACTCCCAGACAGTGCGTGATGCATGGGGGTGTATCACCAATGTGACTGCCCAGCATCCTACTGGCCTGGTAAACATTTGCTGAGGGTGAAGTGGCAACAGCACTAGACTAGAAGACAGGACACTTGTGTATTTTTAAGGTGTACCTCTTAATACTGTGTAATATTTGTTTTATGTTCAGCATAATTGTCAGCTGCTTAACTGAAACTCTTGATAACGGCTGGACTATTAATGGTGTAAATCAATGCAATTGGCTTATTATGTTCTACATCTTTCTTTCCAGATTGTAAATGTACTATTATTGAAAAGAAGCACATGGACATGCAAAGTGTCTTAGTACTGGATTACATTGTATACACATGTATTCTACAGTTATTTTCTTTTACTTAACTCAATGCATTTGAAGTTAAATGAAGTCACATGAGCCAAATGTGTTGTATCATACTACAATCACCTGAAATATCTAGACTGAATCATAGCAGGTCAAGGGCAAATTTGTCATACATGACATCTCCTAAAGCTAGGGTAGGTGGAGGTGCATGTGATGTTGAGGAGCAGCTGTCATGTGATCTGAATAATGACTTGCTGCAGTGACATGAGCTACCTAAGGAATGTGATCCTACAGGCACTGATCTCACAGTGGTATGGGAGGGAACCTCAAATGAGAGGTTCTGCTATGTGTAAATGGTCACTGACATGGCCTGCATGTATTCTGTTGTGTTTTGTCCCCAGTTCTATTTACAATACCATTTTGAGATGTACTTGTAGTGTAACTTGATATGCCTCCACATGTCCACACAGTACACGGTCTCCTTCTGCTTCCTACACTGACTCCTATTTCAGTCTGTTAAGTCCTCACTAGTGTATGAATGAAGGCAGGCATAGATGCTTGACCAGTGTGATCATGGCATTATCCCTATGCTCTACCATTTCCATGACCTATGCCCTACCATTTCCATGTAGTGCTGGAAATCCTCACGTACACCCTGGAGGACTCTGACCACTTCCAGCTGACTCTGTGTGGGAGTGCACTGAGTCTTAATGATGTCACAGCACTTTTGCTGTTGGGTAGCTAATGTTTTACATGTTTCCTAAGGTAGCTGTGACATATGCTTTTGTTTAGCTCCCCTTTGTAAAGGTGTCACTATAGACAATTACCTCTGAATTTCTTTCATCATCCAGGAGGTGTTCCTGTTTGCTTGGAGAGGTGAAGATGCACAAGGTTCTCTGTATACAGCCTCTAGTATAATGTCACCAGGTTCTTGGCTTATTGATACAGTGTCACTTCATGAGTTATTAACATGTTGTGGGTAGGAGATCCTGCCATTGAACTTGGAGAGTGTGTGCCACTTTCCTCAGGCTGTCTCACAAATATAATTATCATCATCACCATCAGCCATTCTGTTGCTGATAGCCACTAAATTTACTGGTATAGTTAAACTGCTTGTTTCTGCTGCTGACCCTGGAAAGAATTAATTGAACACATTATACTTGGATACTGGTGTACACTATTGTATGCTGTGCAGTGAGGTATGGAGGACACTTACCATCCACACTCTGTTCAATGTCATTATGTGCAGAAGTGGAGAGTTCACCTGTTAATAGCAATTGTCATGGGTTACATGAAATAATTTCACTTCTCTATGTAAATATGTTACAGTGGTCAAGCTAATCTTCCTGAGCAGGTATCTGCATGCTGTAGATGTAGGTAATAGCCAGTACCCATATCACAGCTGATTCCATTCTCATTTGTTTCATAGCCATCCCTTTAATAGAAAGGAGGCATTCCTCAGCATGTATTAAATAAATACGTGTTTCAGACCCCTCCCCCCCGTAGTGCTAGAGGCAATGTTAATGTACAATTTCTTCTGCCAATAACATTTATATCCATAACCATGTGGTTCCAGGTCTTTGCATTCTCAGCTTGTTTGTGTCCCCTTTTCGAAAAAAGGGTTTGCCATATATCCTAAGGGCTGCCATGAGGATGTTATTCTCTCCAAGCCTAAAATTGTCTTTTCACTGTCTAGATCCCTGCTGCTGCATCATTGATTTACCTAAAACAACATGCAAAAGTAATATACTGAAGCTTGATCCATGCATTGGCCGGACAACACAGCAATGAATGCTTGACAGCTTTCATCACAAATAAATCAAGAGATCTGAGTGCAAACATATTTTTGCTAACACAACACCCATATTCATATAAACACACTTCACTCAATTAAAATTGTGTTGCATTAACCTGTATAGTATCATCCAGCATTGCACAATAGCACTGGAAGCACTTAGCACAGCCATCTTACACCATTGCTAAGAGCTGTATCCTTCCCCTGCCATGTTTCTGTATTTATACTGCCAATTTTCATTCATGAGTGACCATCACAAATCCAGCAGTAAATCAACATGCAACCTGACAACAGCAAACATTGATGAAAATACAGAACATCAGATTTCACTAAGTTAATGCCAAAATATTTATTGCAAACTTTTATCTTTCACATTGCTATCAGTACTACTTCTCTGTTCAGTTAAAGTGCTACTGTCTTGAATTCCCATTTATAAATGACACTCATGTTATCAATATTAACATTAATCAACTGCATATGCCCATCAGATGAATGAAATATATATTTTTGTAGTAATAGTTCTATAAAATCCATATGAATTGCTTGTCGGGAATATATAACCTTATTACTATTTTTATCTTATTTGATAAATTTCACACTTTCCTAAAACACTTGCCACCTATCTTGAGTGATCACAATTAAATATGGCAGTCTTAAATTTATTCATGTAAATTCAAGCTAATTTAAATGCTTTATATGCATTTTAGACTGAGTTACACTTACCTCTATGACTCACAGTCATACAACAGATTAACGTAAACAGACCTCGAAGTAGCTGTAAATGAGCTGTGCTAAATGGCTTTGAGCCAAGCTGGCCTTAATAAAATGCAAACAAGCTTAATATATCTTAGATATCCCTATTCACAGAAAAAGAAAAATAGAGTCAGCTACAGTTAAGTTTGCATAATTGTGATGCCTAATCCAGCCCCATCTTGCATACCGTGACAAACCTCATCACCTCAAAACACTCAGTGGTTTATAGTTTTGATAGGACATCAACAAGAAGATTTATTTATACAGTGAGGTAAAAAAAAAAGATTTACTGATGCAACTCTGAAAAAGGCATGCTTGACCTTCAATTTTATTGTCCAAATGAGGATAACATTAGAGCACAGAAGCAGAAACACATATAAGCAACTTAAACGGCAAGTATTTCATAGATGACTTATTTACCATGCCAAGAAAATGCAAAACTGTTCCTTTACAAAATTTGTGACAAAGCAGTTTTGTAAACTCAAACTTGCCAGTAATAACAGATCCATGCCTAATGTCCATACGTGGTAGCTGGGTTTGGTTATGGTGATGTCACACTCCAAGAGGCATGGTTCCAACCCTGTGAACCACAGCCTTGCATTTACATTCTTTATTCTGGCACTGGCACTAGAAAAAATGACAGCACCTGTGAGGGCACAAGGCCAATCTCCGAGACAGTTGGACAAGGAGACCAAAATCATTGGCTACCTCTGAAGTGAGCCATACCATGAGAAAAAAATGAAGCATTAATACGTGGTACAGAGTGAAAAAAAAAATGACTTCTGGCAAGAGTTGGGCAAACCCAGTCACCCGAATAGGGATCACCTGTTCTGGGCCTCAGTGCCTTGTAGACCTGACCAGGGGATGATGATGAGAAGATGACATATTATATATATATATATATATCTATATATATATATATATATATATATATATATATGGGTCTACTTCTCTTTATTGAAGAAACACTTCTTCGAAAAAGAGTAGTAGACCCACACTTACGCAAAAGTGCACTTAACCGAAAGTGCACGTCCGTGAAGAAAGGTTCAACGAACCGTTAAGGAAGACTGAGGTGCCGAAGCACACTACAGTGGGGAAAAGGGAATTTACCTGTTTCCCCACTGTAGTGCGATCTCAGAGTTGGTATATTTAACTAGGGAGGATGTGGGGGGCACAGATGCATTGTTTTGGTGTTCATTAAGTTCATGAAGTACAGTAGACCCATATATGTATATATATATATATATATATATATATATATATATATATATATATATATATATATACATACACACACACACACAAACACACATATAAATATATACATACATACATATAGTATTTTTAAAAAAATTTAAAATCTTATCACACACTGCCACAGTCATTGCTCTCCATACAGGGGGAACAACTACAGACCCTGGGAATAGTCGCCCCATCAGCCTGATAAGTCTGATATGTAAGGCTATAGACCACATCATCATGGACCTAATTAATAAGGATATAGGAAATCTCCAAACTCTGGACCCAATGCAGTTTGTTTTTCTGAAGGGTATCTCATGCCTGCTCAGCCTGGTGGACTTCTTTGAGTCAGTCACACGAGCTGTGGATGAGGGCAAGGTGGTTCATACAGCCTGACTCAATCTGGCCAAGGCCTTTGATACCATACCCCACTCAGGAATTATTAATAGATTCACCAAATTAGGCATCAACCCCTATATCACTAGATGGGTTGCAAATTGGCTCACAGATAGATCCCACAGTGTGAAAGTAGCAGACTCCAAGTCAGACTACCGACCTGTCACAAGTGGAGTCCCAGAAGGATCAATCTTGGGTCCTCTCCTGTTAGGCATCTACTTCTCAGAAGTCCAGGCCAACACAGGGGGACTCTGGTAGACCAAGTTCAGAGACAATTGCAAGCTGGAAGCCATTATTAACTCCCCAAGTGATGCAGACATTCTGTAGAAAAGCCTCACTGAGACAAACAACTGGTGTCAAAGCCATGGCTTTGAGCTAAATGCCAAAAATGCGTCATCATCCCCTTTGGGAAAAACTCAGTTCCCACAGATTGCTACATCAATGGTAGTCCACTGAACACTGAAGGCATTATAAGAGATCTGGGGACACAGGTTGACACTAACCTCTCCTTCGACCACCACATTTCCACTGTGGTCAGAAAGTCCTTCTATGGGGCACATCTCATTACCAAGGGTTTTGCATCCAGGAAGAAAGAGGTCAATGTCTCTCTCTACTCTTCCCTCATTAGGCCAGTCATCAAGTACAATGCCCCATTTGGCATGTAACTCACTAGACACCTGCAACAGATGGAGAGGCCACAAAAGTACCTCACAGAGAGGATCCTAGACCTTAAACACATGTCCTACAGACAGACTCAAAAAACTACAGCTTTTCTTTGTCTCATATCATCTACTAAGAGGCAATCTCTGCTTGACGTACAAGGCCATGTCTGACCCAGCTTTGTTAGAAATGTTACATCTAAAAAAATCCCAGTCCTTCTGCACCACTCACT